>NW_022196900.1:18146715-18160588 GCF_008632895.1 Mastomys coucha | reverse complement strand
TCAATCTCCACATTCTTGAGTGACTTTTTTGGTAACTAAAACATAATAATTAGCTAAGCCAGGACCAGAAATTACTTCTCGCAAAAGAGAAAAATCTCATTTGGAGTCACTCTCCGGCTACTCCTGAAAGTACATAACCTGCTTCATCAAGTGGATTCTTTTTGTACAATTTCAGTTTGCCCAATCTGAACCACTGCCTTCGGCAAGGCTCACCTGTAGATATACCTACCTGTTCCGGAATGTTCTTCCCAGTTAACAGGGGAAAAAATGCAGGGGAAGTTTCTGTTCTGAAAACACAACTAGCCAGTCCAACTTGGTCCTGCAGGCCGTTTCATTTTGATTTGTTTTATAAATATTTACTCAACAGCCACAAGGCGGCTGGCACCATTTCACCATTTAGTCTGCGTGTCAGAAGGGCACGAGTAATGGCTTCTGCTTTGTGCCAGGAAAAGCAGATACCTTGAACACTATCTCTTTTGTGATGAGAAGAACGGGCACTCTGATGGAGACAGAGCCACAAAGGAGCCATTGCTGGCATCTATGTCACAGGATTACATAGCCAGAGTTCCAGGCCTTAACTTGAACCTGCCCCTGTCAGCTGACTGTGGCTGAGCCATTCCAGACCACATTTTCTTGGTAAGTTAAGCTTAAACTAGAAATCTGTGTAGAGACAAAGTCTAGCATAGACTAAAAAGGAACCTTCTCATCAGGGCTGCCCAGAACTCTGCCAGACAGTTGCCCCAATGACATCAGGCAGTCATCTTACCATCTGGCAACTGCAGGAGCCATGGGGGACAATGACACCTTTCCATAGACCACAGAATCCTGCAGTGGCGTGCACGGTAGCAGATGGGCAGAGGCAAAGAGAGCAAGACATCCCTCCCAAGCCTGGATGTAAGCTTCCAGGCAGAAGATTAGAGCTGGCAGGAAAGACTAACAAGCTATAAGGCATACCCCGGGGTTCCCAGGAGTGACTCTACACACTTGCAGCTGAATGTTAATGTGTTAGATCTTACAGTGCAAGTTGAGACTGAGTTTGATTTGTTTTGTTTCAAGGGTTACCTCATGCTGGGTCCCAAGGATGGAGTGGCATCTCTCAGCTTCAAGAAAGGCCTTTGGAAGACACAGTTACAGTGCCAATTAAGTGACAACAACATAGAGGGCTGGGGCAGAGTTATTCAGAAGGCAGTATATGCTTTGAATCAGCATCTAATATATGGTACAGTTTCCCCCATAGCCAGGATCCATGGGTCCAGGAATCAAGGGGTGGAAAAGGGAATAGTTCCACTCACTATCACTCCTAGTGACCCTCTAGGAAAATTTTTGCCTCCTGTCCCCACAACTCTAGGTTCTGCTGGCCTAGAAGTTTTGGTTCCAGAGGCGGGCAGTTCTCCTACCAGGAACCACAACAAACATTCCATTGAACTGGAAGCTCAGACTTCCCCCTGGTCATTTTGGGCTTCTAATGCCCTTAAACCAACAGGCTAAGAAACGAATAACAGTGTTAGGAGGAGTGACAGATCCAGATTACCATGGAGAAATTGGGTTGCCTCTTCACAATGGAGGTAAGCAGGAATATGTCTGGAGTGCAGGAGATCCCTTAGGGCGTCTCTTAGTACTACCATGTCCTGTGATTAAAGTCAATGGGAAACTACAACAGCCTAATCCAAGCAGGATGACAAAGGATGCAGACCCATCAGGAATGAAGGTAAGGGTCACTCCTCCAGGAAAAGAGCCAAGACCTGCTGAGGTGCTTGCTGAGGGGGAAGGAAATACAGAATGGGTAGTAGAGGAAGGTAGTTATAAATACCAGCTAAGGCCACGTAATCATTTGCAGAAGCGAGGATTATAAACTAATATGAATGCTTCTGTCTTATTTTGTTAAAAATACTGTTAAGAATTCATTTGTCTTTCTCCCAATTTCTTTTTTTTTAAAGATATATTTTATTTATTTTATGTGTATGAGTACACTGTAGCTGTACAGATGACCGTGAGCCATCATGTGTGTGGCTGCTGGGAATTGAACTCAGGACCTCTGCCGGCCTGAACACTCAAGCCCCACCTCGCTGGCTCAGGCATAATTCACTGTAGCTGCCTTCAGACTCACCAGAAAAGGGCATCAGATCTCATTACAGGTGGTTGTGAGCCACCATGTGGTTGCTGGGATCCGAACTCAGGACCTTCTGAAGAGCAGTCAGTGCTCTTACCCACTGAGCCATCTCGTCAGTCCCCTCCAATTTCTTTAACATCAACTAGTATTTAAGATGAGACACTAAAAGAATGTTCCCAAGGGACATTGCCCCATTGTAAATTTACAAATGTGTTTGTGATTGTACGAGGAATAGTTATATCATGTTAGGCATATTCATGGTCTTGTTATTGTTTCATGTGGACATGAGATATTATTTGTGTCAAGTTGACAAGGGGTGGATTGTAGTGGCTATTCCTGGTTGCCAACTTGACTACATCTGGAATGAACTACAATCCAGAATTGGAAGGCTCACCTGTGGCCCTAATCTGGAGGCTGCTCTCAGATACAAGTTTCTGACCTGAATCTTGGCTTGGAGATCTTGAGGCATAGTGGCTATGAATTCCAGAAGATTAAGACAGGAAGATCTCCAAATTCAAGATCATCATGGATTAAGGGTGTGGTGGCACACACCTTTAATCTGGGCCACACCTTTTGCTGGAGACCTATATAAGGACATTGGAAAAAGGAAGGCTCTCTCTGCTTTGCCTGCCTGCCTTGTGGGACTGAGCAACTGCTAGATCCTGGGACTTCCATTCACAGCTGCTGATGACCATTGTTGGGAGTTGGACTACAGACTGTAAGTCATCAATAAATTCCTTTACTATATAGAGACTACCATAAGCTCTGTGACTCTAGAGAACCCTGACTAATACAAGAGAGAAGTTCAGGAATTGAATGGTTAGCAAAAATACACCCTCAAGGTCAAGCGTACAGCAGCAAGCCTGGAAGATGAGGAACAGAATCCTAATTCTCTGATCCTGCTCTGCTGGGATGGCCTCTCCAACATTCAACTTTGAGTATTTGCTTGAGTAACTGCAGGAGAGTCTCTGATCAGATCTTTCTACCAGAGTCCAGTGTACACCCAAGCTAAGGGATGACAGCAGTGCTTCAGCATCAGATACATCAAATACATCTGCAGAGAGACCTGGCCAACAGACAGTCCTTGGGCTAGGACTCACAGGACTGATTCTGCACACTCACTAGCCACCCACCTACTCTGTCACCCCCAGCATCTACCAACAATGACTCCACCCGTGAGTCACCCCCGCCTCCACCCTGGAGTCCTCCTAGGTTTTCTTTTGTAGTCGTGTTCTTGTTTTATAAACTGGACCAGCCAAAGTTTCACAAAAATAATGTTTAAAATTAATCCGTCTTTTCCAAGCATTTTCCTAATGCTTGCTGTGGGAAGAGCTCAGATCTCACAACAACCCAAACCACCCTTGCCTGGCATGAGAAGCCACAGAGGCACAGGAAAGCCAGCCCTATTTGGAAACCTTCCTAATTACTATGGGAACCTGTCAGATGCCCCGAGGTGGGGACAAGGGTTTAATTAAGTGCAGTGTCTGATGGCTCTGATTAGGGAACTGAGGACACAGTAACCAGATGCCATTCAAGCTTCACTCTTGTGAAGGCTCAGTGAGGGTCTCTTTTAACTACAACAAACGGAGGGCTGTAATTACACAACGTCAGGCAGCAGTTAGGCATGTTATTTTGGCTTTCATATTTTCCTGGAGAGTTCCACAGCCTAGAAAATGAAGAGCCTCCCCACTCGAGTAGTGGCTGTGTATTTAAAGTACTTGTGTGCCTGTAACACTCTATAACCCTAATTATACTCTTCGAGGCAAACAGAAACACCAGCCAAAACTCAGTCCTGTGTGCTTCATACAGCTGTGGGTGCCTTGTGTCGCCTCCTACAATGGACTGTGTGGTTTAAACAGCAGAAATTTATTCTTTCACAGTTTGGGAGAGCTAAAGGTTCAGGATCAAGGATGTGGCAATATTGGCTCCCTCTGAGCCCAGTGAGGGAAATCCATCCCATGCCCTTCTCCCTGCCCCTGATGGTTTCTCTTGGCTTGCACATACATTATCCCATCTCTGTCTTCATCTTTACATTTATCTCCATATGTACTCATATGAATTGTTCTCTTTCCTCCACTTACAACTATTGCTCAAGTGTCCTTAACCTCAAATGTTAGCGTGACTGTGAGGGTAAAGGGATATGATGACAACAGGATCTTCCACCCATGATGTAGGACCCCATCCCCCATTCCTTACCCCCATCCTCCACCCCCTGCCCCACCCATAACAGTCCTCTCTTGGAAATTTCCCTCACCCAATAGGCAATGACTAGTCTTTATGAGGACAAAAAGTCTCATATGTTTCTTTAATTTTGAATATGTTGAAGAACTATGCGGCCTCAGAGATCCTGTGACGTCAAAAGTGTCTGTGGTCACTAACTGACAGCGTAGCCTCTCCTGCCCAGTCCTGTCTCTCTGGCTCCACAACAGGTATTTTCAAAGCACTACCCAAAAGAATTCTTGCATCTCAGCCTTAGTGTCTCTAGGTCTCTACTTTTAGGAACTCAATCCTGCAATGATAAGAGAATCAGAGGATGTAATAGAGCTCAAATGTACTCAACAGATTATGTGGCCTTCATCTCTCAGCGTCTCCCAGGCCTTGGTTTTCTAAAGCCTACGAGGAGTGTGTCTGCCCCAATAGTCACTGCCTTCCTTTCAAGTGACAGCATTCTTACAGTTTTAGAACAAGGAGCAGAATGATGGGTACCCAGAGAGGCAGAAACCAGCCCGTCACTGTCTCTCCATCACTGCCCAGGCTTCACAAATGCTGGCTTGGGGGTAGTTACAAGAGACAAGTGAGCCAGCCTTAGAATGCAACTACGAAGAACAGAAGAGGGCCAGGGAAGGTGGCTCCTCCTCTGCTGGGATCCAGCACAAGTTCTAATGGCTAGGTGGGTGTGGACATGCCCTGATTGACTTGAGATTGTTTTCCTTCATGCTGCCAGACTCTTGACACTGGATAGCCCTGAGAAAGGCTGGCAGCCCAGTTACATGCTCTCACTGGTCAGCATCATCCTTGGCTATCCCTCTAGATCTCACATAAGAGCTCGGGCTTATTTATCAGCAACTCAACAGTGCTCCTCTCAGATAAGGCATTCCAGACACTGCCCAGGTCATTGCTCGGCAAAGCACAGAAATAAAGTCTTCTGTCTCTTGACTAGAGTACAACGTGATACCTGGGTTGATGTTGCTCAGTCTCTGCTTAAAGTGCAGAGCATCTCAGGGTCCATAGAGCCCAGAAACACTGATGGGCTGTCAACACCACACACACACATACACACACACACACACACACACACACACACACACACACACACACACGTGCGCGCGCGCACACGCACGCGCACACACACGCATGCATATGTGCACACAGGTGCACACACCGCATCCCACTGACACTCTTGCCCTTTCAATCCCAATAAAACACAAGCAATTCAAGTTTATAGAGAATGTGTTCATTGTGAGACTTTGGTTAAATTAAATACTCCTGGACTCAACTTTTTCACCTGTAAAATGAGAATAAATGTTAGTGTGGGTACGACAATTATTCTAAAAGGAAAACCCCAAATATCTCAGTCCCTTGCCACAATAGGAGCTTGTGATGTTCCCACTAAGTGGAAGCTGTCCCCTAAGTTTGCAGCTTCTACTAGCCCATGCCTATCTGCCCAGATTGGGGAGGAGAAAAGGGCATAGAGAGTCTAACATGGAAGGGTTGATTTATCCAGGACTACATAGTTGTAGCCAAAATAATAACAGCAGGAAAACCACTGTGCTTGACTGCAAAGTAGCCTGCTAAAGAGAGGTTTGCTATGTGCCCAGAATGAGGAACAAGTTCCTAAGAAGGTAGCCAGTTCCTTCCCAGGATGATACATTATCACACTGTTGGACTGAATAGGATGGTAAGGCAAGTGTTCTTCATCTCTCAGTTGTTGCCAGGGCAGGAAGTGGACTTTGGTTCCAAGTAAGAAGGAGGGAGAGGATGAGTTCTTCAGCAGTACTGCAGACTTTCTCAATCCACCAGTCTCCGACAATTCTGTTCCTGGGGCAAGTCTCGGGGTTCTTTGGGGCAATCTCAAGGTTCTCTGGTATTGCAATGCCCAGACTCTGTTTTGTGGACAGTCTAACAAAACACAGAAAAACAGTAATGAAAATATAATTCATTTAAAAGTGAAAGTAAAAGCATACAGTACACTCCACAGAATGGAGAAAGCTCAAGTAAGAGCATGACTGGCATAACTTCTTGTGAGCCTAGGCAGAGGAGAGGGCCTAGTACCCCAGGGCAAGAACGGGATAGGTCCTTATCCTGATTGACAGATAGACTTTTGTATATAACTTTGTATATATGCTGTGGCTGAGTTGTGCATCCCACAGTCTTAAGCTTGCATACCCTCCATTGTGCATATGTCAAATAGGGTTTTTTACTCTTTGAGGAGTCAGCTCAAGGACAGATTGGCATGTATTCAGCTTAACACCCAATACGGGTGTGTTGCTGTGATAAAACATCATGAGCAAAAGCAATTTATGGAAGAGTTTACATCTCGTGGCTCCAGAGATAAGAGTCCATCATGGTATGCCAACAAACAACAGATGTGACATCAGGGCCCCGAAGCTGAGCAATCACATCACCAAGCACAAGTGCAAGAAGTGAGCACACAGGAAGTGGTTTCAGGCTTTCAACTCTCAAAGCCCATCCCCAATGACCTAGTTCCTCCAGCAAGGCTGCACCTCCTAAACCTCCCCAAACAGCGCCACCCACTGGCGAACACCCGCTCAAATACCTATACATACCCCATGGGCGTTTTCTTCAAACCACTGCAGCAAGTCTAAGCTGACCTTTCATCTCTCCTTCTACCAGAATGCGCCTGACCAACCACAAATGACTGACAATGACAGAGCTGCTGGTGGCGGTTGCTGCTTAGCTGCCTGCCTGCCTCTACTCTAGAAAGCTAACAAGATTTGAAGCCAGAAAAACCTAACACTCTTTCAAATGTACTCATTAGGTAACAAGATAAATTTACGTTCTTCCTACTGGCTTGATGCTCCCCACTCCTTAGGAGGTAATGGCCCACATCTCATTTACACAGGTGAACTCGTGCCTCTTTTCTCTTGTTTTTTTGTTTTTGTTTTTTGCTTGTTTGTTTTGTTTTGTTTTGGGAACAGCAACTCGTAGTGCAGTAGACACTGGTTCCTAGTAAGAAGGAGGGAGAGAGTGAGTTCAGCAGTACTGCAGACTTTCTTTACCCGCCACTCTCAGACAATTCTGTTCCTGGGGCGAGTCTCTGGGTTCTCTGGCATTACAATGCCCAGATTCTTTGTTTCATGTTCTCAACCTCCAGCTCCTCCTGCCTCAGGTTCCCAAATACTAGAATTTCAGGTATGTGCCACTCACATCTGGCTCTTCTGTATTTTATTTAAAAGGTCCTGTGTTAGCATTATATGGACTGAGCAGGTTGTATTATAATACGTATACACATACAATAACAATTAGTGAAAAAGAGGCCATGAATCCGAAAGAGAACAGGGAGAGGTGTACAGGAAGGTTTGGAAGGAGGAAAGGAAATCAAGAAATGTTATAATTATCATCTCAAGAATTAGAGGGGGAAAAGTCTTCATGTTGGTAGCACAGAGACTTCACAATCAAATTTCTTCTCTCCGAACCTGAAGTGTCTGTGTTACTAGCATGGAGAAAAGGGTTTGTAGGTATGCCAGCGTAGCTGAGGAAGAAGGGAAACTGTTAAAGTCTAGGTGTGCTGGGGACTGCTGCTGTCAATCTCACTGAAGGAAAGTAGAGACCACTGACCCAAATATCTCATTCTATGTGCACCATATAGCAGCTGATCCAGTGACTGCCTCTCCCTAAATTTGGGATTTGAGAGTTCAATCCCAAGCACGGATGTGGAATTTTTATAGCCCCCAAAACTCCAAGGCTAGGGGGTTTACAAGAGCTGAAGACTTCCAGGGGAATTTTGGTTATGTAGGAACTTGGCAAAATGGCTTATCTTCTGAGAGTGAAGGGCAAGGGTCTAGGATGTGGAGCATGTCAAATTCCAGAAAATGAGACAAGGAACAGTTAGTCTCAAGTTTTATAGTAAACAGAAACAAACGTATTTTGACTTTGTAATAAATTGGCTACTGATCTTCAGATGGAGTCCAGCTTGTTCGTCACTGCCTCAACGCCCACCCTCCTGCCCCCTGACCACCCTCCTGCCCCCTGACAACTGCAGTTCCAAGAATCGAGTGTCCTTAGAAGATAAACAACTGCATTAACTTTCTAGGGATAGCAGACAAAATGCCAGAATCCAAGCATTTTAAATAACTGAAACTCATTTTCTCAGTTTTCTGCAGGCTTAATGTCTGAGCTGAAAGTGCAAGCCCTGCAGATGGGTCCCACTCTGTCCCTGTGTGGCTTTCAACATGCACATGCCCTTCTGTTTGTTACAAGGGTTTGTTGGGGGGTCTCCTTAGCTATGGGGACTTCATCTTGTATACAGTCTCCATTTTATACTAATTTCTAAGAAACTGAGCCCCAGGTGTCCTAGGAACTGAGACCACAACATCTCACCCTATGATTAGCACGTGGTCAGGACTGAAACGCAGCCGCTGCTAAAGAGGCTCTGATTGGCTGGTCTCCATGGCCAAGTTATCAAGAAAGCCATCTGAAGTACTTGACTGGCACCCACTTAAGGTACCAGATGTGAAAATGGTGGGAAACATACATCATATGAATGTACCCGACTGGTTGCCTCTCCCCTTGCCGCTACCCCACCTAATTTGTGGGGGGTTTTTGGTTTGGTATTGTTTTGGGAGTTTGGGGGGTTGTTTTGTTTTTTTTGTTTGTTTTGGCTTTAAGAGATTGCTCTGTCCTGCTCCCACCCCACTGACCCAATTTGGGTCCCGAACCCAGCCATCTCCCTGATAAATCAGTTTCTGAATAAGGATTCTTTTGCTGGCTCAACCTTGATTTTCATAGTGGATTATGTCACAAATTCTTGGACTCTAACAGGATGGACCCTAGTCATGTCTGATTATAGTTCCCTCCTTGCTGTCTCAGGTTGCTTTCTATTGCTGTAATAAAACACTGGCTATCTTAGGGGTTTTCTGCTGTGATCAGACACCATGACCAAGGCAACTCTCATAAGGACAACATTTAATCGAGGCAGGCTTACAGGTTCAGAGGTTCAGTCCATTATCATGAAGGTGGGAACATGACAGCATCCAGACAGGCATGGTGCAGGAGGAGCTGAGAGTTCCAGATCTACATCTGAAGGCCACGAGCAGAATACTGACTTCCAGGCAGCTAGGATGAGGGTCTTAAAGCTCACACCCAGTGACACACCTACTCCAACAAGACCACACCTCCAAATAGTGCCACTCCCTGGGCCAAACATATACAAATCACACTGACCAAAAGCAGTTTAGAGGAAAGAGTGCTTTCCCTCTCACAGCTTCAGTTCACCCTTGATGGGAGTCTGGGCAGGAACTTAAGCAAGCACTGACGGAGGCAGGAGCCACGGAAACAGTGCTTACTGGCTTACTCTCTGAGACTTGCTCAGCTTGCTTTAGTATACAGTCCAGGATGTACCCAGAGATGGCACCACCCACAGCGATCTGGACCTTCCCACATCATTAATCAAGAAAATGCCCCTCAGGCTTGGTGGCACTTGGGAAGAAAGGTGGATCTCTGTGAGTTCGAATCCAGCCTGGATCCTTGTCAAGTTCCAGGGCAGCCACAGCTACATAGTCAAACCTTGTCTCAAAAAAAGAAAGGAAGAAACGAAGGAAGGAAGGAAGGAGGAATGGAGGCAGCCCCACAGACATTTCTACAAATGATCTGATGGTGGTATCCATTGAGGTTCTCTCTTCCCAGATGACTCTAGCTCTGTCTAGGCTTACAAAAAAAAAAAAGTCTGGGTTAGTATTTCCACATGTGACATTGGAAAGATCCATAGCCCAGTCCATAACAGCAACTTTGCATCAAGTAAACATTTTTGAGTTGAAAGTATAGAAAAACAAGGGGAATGGAATAAAACAATAACAAGATGGGAAGATCATGTAGATAATTCTGGTCCCTGCCTCTGCGGCTCCTCCAAATGTTGTGTCATTTGGTTGATTACACAGCATCAAAAATCCCATTGGTCCATCCAGTGACCACATTCATCAGGCAGGTCTGTAAGGATTTCAGCATTGTCATCGGCAAGCTTGCCATGGCAGGAACAAATTTTCCAAAATTCCCACTCATGCTTGAAAACATGGGTTTGATCATTTGTAACAAATACTGTTAGTTGTTTTCCTTGAAACAGCGGGCTCATTTTGTTCATTTTAAGAAAAATATCTGCCAATTCCCCTCATCTGAGCAACCACAGTTGGCCTGTCAGCAGATCCTTCAAACAGAAATAGGTTCTAGAAGAACAGCTCTCACCTTAAGACAGTGTGTGTGTGTGTGTGTGTGTGCGCGCGCGTGTATGTATGCATATGTGTGTGTGTGCGTGTGTGTGTGTGTGTGTGTGTTCAGATGCCTGTAGAGTCAAAAGAGAACGTCCTCTCTTGCTGAGGTCCAGGCATTGGTGAGCTGTCCCATGTGAGGAATGGGAACTGAATTTGGGTCCTTTGTGAGAGCAGTGTATGCTCTTAACCACCAAGCCATCTCTCCAGTGAATCCTTGAGTGAAGCCAGTAAGTTTCTCTTTCACACTGATTTTGTGGTAGTACAAGATGCATGAGCAAAGCATACAGTGTAGAGCTGTGGCCTTGATCTGTATTAAAGTTCTACAGGATGAAACAACACTGTTTTTATGCCATCTGTGCACATGTCAGTTTCGTTAAAAAGTCAAGTAATGCCCTAGTGTTTGCCACGAATGGAGTACTTGTGTCCCCTCAAAATTCAGATGTTGCAAACTGAATCTCTGATGTGATGACTAGAAGTTATTGCCTTGGCAGGGTCATCTGATTATGAGGGCAGAGTCTTCACAAATGGAATTAGTGCACTCATTAAAAGGGCAGGGAAAAAAGGCCTCAGAAAAGTGCCTTCCCCTTCTATTGTCTGAGGATACATCAAGCCAAAGCTGTCTATGAACCAGGAAACAGGGTTTCTCCAGACTTCCCAGCATCTAGAACTTGAGAAGTAAGTCTGTATTGTGAGCAGCCACCCAGACTAGAGCAACCACAACACACTAACACACTGTATCATGAAAATACTTTTGGCCTCAAATATCCTCTAAAGAGGACTGTGGAGACCCTACAAGCACACTCTAAAGAATTGTCACAGATCTTGCTGTAGATCTATTTTCTCCAGAACCACTCTCCCCCCCTTCCCCCCCGGCAACACTTCTGCAGCCGCAATCCCAGAACTGGCATCTCTCCCACCACACGCTTACACCTGGACTTTACCCACAGAGCCTGACTATTCAGGGTTTTTTTCTAATTAGCCAAATGGCACACTGTAAATGCTTTGCTATATGCTGCTCCCACGGAACATTTCTATCTTTTTAAAGACAGGATTTGCTTAGTCCAGACTGGTTTCTACCTTAGCCACTTAGTATCAGGATCATAGCTGTGCCACCAGGCTGTCCAGCTAAAACATTGTCTCTCCTTTGGGCTCTTCCAGTTGATTAAAACAAATGAAGTCACTTAAAATTTTTTCCTTCATATTTTTTATGCATATGGGTGTTTTGTCTGCATGTATGTCTCTGCAACAATGTTCTTGAGGTGCTCAAAAGGCCAAAAGACACTGTCAGATCCTCTTGGATTGGAATTAAGTGGATGTGATAGATGTGGAGTTCAGAGACATGAGCATGGACTCTGGAGCAGTGCTAACTGGGACCCTCCGGACCACCACTCGGTGACCATGTGACACCAAGCAGGCCGCTCAGTCCATGGATGCCGGATTGTCTCTGTTGTTTGTCAGTGCCTGATACAGAGCTGTGGGCATCACCCAAGACCACCTGTGCAAAGTGTGAGCACACTCAATAACACGGATGAGTATTTGTGTGTGTCCACCTCAAAAGCTAGGCCATGAAGTCCTTCCCAGTGGGTTACTTTGGGGCTTGGCTTGGCTCTATATTATTCTAAGAGGTTTTATAAATACTCCTTCACTCTGCACTTCTCCTCTGTTTGCATTGAAACTGGGCTGTGCACAGCCCACCTCCGCTCCACAAGGTACACAAGCACAGTAAGTATAAACCTCGAGTCCCCTTAAATGCAATTCTAAGAGTGGAAATGCCTAGAGAGACATAAAGTGGATTTGGGGGTCTGGGAGGAGGAGAGAGGACAGTGACTGCTAATGAATATCTAGGGGTTTTGTTTGTTTTAGGGGTGGGGGATTGCTGAAACATTCTGGATCTAGATTAGATAGTAGTGGTGATTAAACAACCTTGTGTAGGTACTAACATCACTTGGCTATGATCTCTGACAGGTGAATTTTCTAGCATGTAACTCAGTTGTACAGGACTATTACAGGGCTGGGGCATAGTTCAGCTGTTAAAGGCAAAAGCTTATAACTATATGTCAAAAGTTTGATTTCCTGCACCCATATCAAAGCCTATCTCTCCAGCTTCTCTTTGAAGATGGATTAGTGGTTAAGAGAAATGGCTCTTCTTGCAACATACCTGGATTGGGTTCCAAGCACCCATATTGTATTTGTCAGCCAATTCCAGGAATCCAATAATGCCCTCTTCTGACGTCTTTGGGCACCAGGCATACACATGGTGCATAGACTAACATGCAGGCACAATGTTCATACTCATAAGATAATGTTAATAAATCATATTCTAAAACAAAATTTGAACATAACAAACGAGCCATGCATTGTGGGAAATGTCTTTAATCCAGTACTCGGGAGGCAGACACAGGCAGACCTCTGAGTTCAAGGTGAGCCTGGCCTACAGAGTGAGTTTGAGGACAGCTTGGGCTACATAGAGAAGCTATCTCAAAAAAACAAAAACTAGGGCTGGTGAGATGGCTCAGCAGGTAAGAGCACCAATTGCTCTTCCAAAGGTCCTAAGTTCAAATCCCAGCAACCACATGGTGGCTCACAACCACCCATAATAAGATCTGACACCCTCTTTTAGTGCTTCTGAAGACAGCTACAGTGTACTTTATTTATAATAATAAATAAATCTTTAAAAAAAACAAAAACAAAACAGACAGAACAAGAATATGATAAACTGAGAATCACAGATGGTCATTTTCAAACCCAGGGGAAACTTCCAGATTGCAACAACCACACCAAAGAGAATGTATTTGGGAAAATGTGAAACATGTCTCAATTTATGCTGTCCAACTTATAACTTCCAGAATGTGAACATCTTACTAATGTGTCTAAAAATTGGCTTTCCCTTAACATGAGAGTATTGTCTACACTGTGGGATGGTTTGGGAATTAAATGAAAGAACAAACTAGTGTGTCCCATTAGCTAACTGATATTACCATTCTTTATCATCATCATCATCATCATCATCATCGCTACTATTTTTCTATCCCTTTCAATACTTTTCTTATTTGACATTTATAGTACAGAGATAGTGAAAGTCCCTTGCTTTTGTGAGGATAATCTTAGAGAATTCTCTATTGTGAGGATAATCTTAGAGAATTCTCTAGAGATACAGCTTGAAGGGAAGCCTGCCTTTAGAATACTGGGATGTCGGGGGCTGGTGGAATGGCTCAGCAGGTAAGGGCACCCACTGCTCTTCAGGAGGTCAGGAGTTCAAATCCCAGCAACCACATGGTGGCTCACAACCACCCGTAATGAGTTCTGACGCCCTCTTCTG
>NW_022196900.1:18123493-18146357 GCF_008632895.1 Mastomys coucha | reverse complement strand
GTTGGGGGTAGGAGGCGGATGGAGCTGTGCTAGGCTACGTAGCTGCAGAACTGTTTGCTCGGGGCACCCTCTTGTGGTAGCTTGGAGTAACTCCTTCTGCTCTGCCAGTACCAATTAACAGTTCAAGGCCCGACCCTCACATACCCAGCACTGTATGCCTTGTTAGAAACTGAGACATGGAGTTCCACTCCCGACTCCGAATCCGCATCTTCTCTGCTCCCAGGAGGCTTGTATGTGTGCTGAGCTTGAGAAATGCTGGATTAGAGTACGTGGAAAACACACCATCGTTGATGCGAAACCATTTCTTGAGTGTCTGTCCTAGGAACTGGAAACACTGCTATAGATATCCTTTCGATAAAGAGTTGTTTACTTAAAACTTTATAATAACAACAACGGATCCCGCACTTTTAGGCTGCCTTATGCCCCTTGCAGTGTGACTATCAGCTGTGCTAAAACGGGTGTTTCTGCTGGAATCTTGGTATGAGTTTGCTCTTTGATGGACAGAAAGATGTCATAGTAACCAAGAGACAACCACCTTGGGCTCATTTTCACTGGTAACTACAGAGATCAAGAATCTAGCTCACCTCGAAGATCCTGGGACCACTGCCTGCACACTTGTATTTATATTCTTTTACGCTAATTTTGTTTCAATGCTGGTAAGGGAAGCCGTTTCCACGTAGCTCATTGTATGCATTTTCTATGTCCTTCCAAAGACATGTACAAACTTTAAATGTCGGCCTCCAAGACTCTTAACAAAAATATTTCTTTTGGTACTGACTTAAAAAATAAATAAAAGATTTATTTTAGGATGAGTGGATTTTATCCTAATTTTAAAAATAAAACAAAAAATAGAAACAAAGAGGGGGTGTGACAAGTTGAGAATCATAGGCCACTGCTCTAAATCCAACAGAAAAAGTCCAAGGAGTGTCTGGAATATCAGCACTCAGGAGGCTGAAGGAAAAAGTCTGAAGCTTAAAACCAACCTGTACCACACAAAGAGCTACTGCCTAAAGCGAGACAGGAGGATGGATGGGGAAAGGAGAGTGGCAAGGACTCGTGGCAAGGGAGAACTGACATGTGACTGTCCTCTGACTGTCACATGTGTGCCACACACACACACACACACACACACACATACACACACACACTACACACAATCAACTGATAAAATTTTAAAAAAAAATAGGATCTTCTGAGAAAAAAAGAAACAAGCTTGTCTCTCGTTTTTACGGAAGGATAAGAACAAGAGTTTGACCCCTACAACACCCCAAATGTACAGAAATAAACCTAATGCCTACTGTGAACACCCAAGCTTATGCCACACAGCCGCTACGGCCCAAAACAGAGCCCAGAGTGACTTCCTTCCCTGACAGTCTGTGACTGGTTGCAAGGTTTGGAGGCAATCCAGCTGTGTCCCAGCTGTCGTCATTTCCCCGGGGATAGACTGAGGCCTTATTAAAATCAGCATACCCCATGGGCTAGCAGGAAAGTCCAAGTCCTCACTTAGAGCTCCCCAGAGTATGTTTTCTCAGAAGGAGTTCAGTCACCCTGAGAAGCAGGTAGATTGGGGCAGCTGGGAGTCTGTGGGGCAGATGTCCAAGGATCACCCAGTGAGTCCTGAAACAGATCACGACAAAGCTTTGGGTTACTGCCCTGATGCCCTGGCACAGGTACCAGACCAGAGATCAGCCAGACTTTACGTTTCAGACTAGCTAGAAGGAACAGAAAAATTACTCATTGCTAATTATGTTCTCCGTTTAAAAGTATGTGTGTGTGTGTGTCTGTGTGTGTGTGTCTGTGTGCACTCTCACATGCACACATATGCACACATGTGTATCAGACACATGGGTAAATTCCTAAAACTAAGGGTGGGTAGAAAAGTAATTAAGGATGCAGAGAATCTCTTAGGATGCTAAAAACAGTCCTTAAATTGATCATATAGATTATATAAAGATAGAAGATACATAAGTATATCAAAACCCCACCAAATGCATGTGTAAATGGGTGTGCTCTCATACATGTTATACTTCAAATATTTATCACAGAAGCATGTCCATGGGGATTTTTAATGAAAAACAGTCCCTCAGAGGGACAGTTGCTGTCCGTTGGCCCTGGACCATAGAATGTTCTGGCATCACCAGTGATGTCAGAGAAGCCTTTTGGTTGGACTCTGGTGGCAGTTTGAATCCTCAACAGTCATACTGGTGGCAGGGGCACAGAGCAGTGCCTCTGGATTGCTGAGTCAGGGGACATGTCCCTGAGCATTTGAGGAGAGGAGAGGGGTGATCAGCTGTTTCATTTTCAGGCTCTTCCTAGCTCTTAGAACACTGAGATGTATCTGACTTGCAAAGAAGACGAAGTTGAAGTCACTCTTCTAGAAACTGCCTGGTGCAGATCCCGTGGTGACAGAGATAAAAGGATGGGCCTTTGGTAAGAATATAGAGCCTCCTTGCGGGCAGAGGCTCTAATCTAGCCACTAAAGTCAGCTAGAAGGGAGAACTCAGGCTTTACAGGTAGAAGAAGACCTGGGGCACAGGAGAGGCATGTGGATTTAGAGTCTTTCCTGGCCATCTCCCAATACCTATGACCACGGGAGATTGGGAAAGTGCCTCAAAATCAGTTTCTCATCCCCTCAAACTCCCTTTCCCTGACAATTGATTATGACAAATTTCAAATAAAACCCGAGTTCAAATTTTTTTCCTATTCATTAGCCAGATCAAGGCCAGGGAAGGCTTAAACCTTATTGGACCTCCATTTCTTTGTCTGTTAAATAGGTACAGTGGCCCCCAGGTTACAGGGTTGGATGGAGAGTTATGTAAGACAGTTCTACCATCTGATGGATGTTCTTAGAGGGAGAAAACACTGTACCCTGCCGGACCTCACTCTGGCCTTTGCTTTTGAGAGAGTGCATTGCAGTGTGCATTCTGATCTCTTACTACTGCTCTTTCTGTGATCTAACTTAAGGAACATACAGAGGCAGCTGTGGTTTTCCACTCTGCAGCTGGAGGTAGGAGTGGGGCAGCCTGTTGTAGGAATAGTGTCAGTGACTTCCTAGCCTACCTTTCTGTGGGTTTGCCTGTATATCTGTGCACGGATGCACGGATGTTGATGTGCTTGTGTGTGCACACAGGTCTGTGTGTGTACCAGGGGCTAACCTTAGGTGTCCTTCCTTAGGACTCTTGTATACCTTGTTTTTATTTGTTTGAGACAGGGTCTCTTCTCCAGTCCGGACCTCACCAAGTAAGCATGAGACCTGCCCACCTCTACCTCCCTGGTACTTGGATTACAAAGTGTGTGCCACTATACCTGGCTTTTAGGTTTTGGTTTCTCATTTGGTTGGCTGGTTTGGTTTGGGTTTTTAACATAGGTTCTGGGGGATTGAACTCTGGTCCTTGTGTTTATATGGCAAACACTTCACCAGCTAAGCCAAACTCCCACCCCCACCCCACCCCCAGTATCTGTACCACACTCTTCAGAAGCAGCCAAGGGCAGGAACACGAGGCAGCCAACCCCAATTCTCCCCACTAGAGGGCACTAGAGACAGCCATCACTTCCTTTCCAGAACCACCTCACCACATGGGAAGCATGGCAAACAGGGAAGATAAAAGATGGAGATTTCCCTAGGTCCTGGCCTGACCTAGAGGGCAGGGTACAGGTTGGGCAGGGTCCCATGGAGCATGTATGCTGGGCCTGAGGCTTTATCATAGATGTTTATTCTTCCCAGGTGACCTCACCATGCCCATTCCAATGCCACTCCACCCAGGGTGGTGCTCATGAGCCAGTTGGAGCTAAGTCTCTGATTGCTGTTTACTTCCTCCACATTTGGATTTGTAACTATAAAGCAGCTCAAGGGAGCTGAGTAGGTGACTCTTCGGTTGAGCATTGGCTACTCTTGCAGAAGTGCATCTCTTAGAACCCTCACGATGGAGTGCAAACCTCTGAATTCTAGCACTCTCTTCTGGGCTCCTCGGGCACTGCACACACATGCTGCGCTTGCCCAGATGTGGGCAAAACGCTCATAGACATAAAATAAAAATAACTGTAAAAGACAACTCAAAGCTCAGGTGGCCAGAGGGACTCTGGAGCCACCCATCTTCCCAAACACCTTTAGATTTTAGTGGCCCTAGCTGGCTCCAATGCTAAAGTCACAAAAGAACTAGAACTTGCAGGGAGCCTCCTAAGTCCATTTCCTGCTAAGCCTTCTGTTCCAGGACTGGTCCCAAGACACAGCTGACCCTGGCTGGGCATTACTGCCAGGGCAAAAAGGAAAGATTTACTCAGGTGAAACTAGAACCACCCTCTTTGGTCATCAGATCTCTTTGTTCTCTTAATGTAGAACATGGCTCAGACATCACATCTGGACCTGGATCCTCCTGGTGTCACCTGGATTGGCTGCCCTGGAGACACACTTTGTCATCCCTGCAAGGTATTCTGATTGCCCTGCTCTGTGGAATAGGTGGATGGTGGGGGTCTCACCTCGCAGTTTATATGAGCATGTGGGATAGACTTTCAAGCCTGAGAAGAGCAGCCTGCCACAGGATCCTCAGTCTCCCAATGCCCCTGGAACAGGGTGGATTCAGTAGTGGCAGGGGACAATTGTATGATGGTAGGATTGGTACATGGGCTCTTCTTGGCCTTATGAGGGCATGAAGGGTCAAATTGCAGGTGCAGAGGGCAATGTGGCCAGGGTGGTGGGAACAGCCACAAAGACACAATGTTTATTAAGCAATGCAGCAGGATGTGTATGGCGGGGGTGGGGGGAGGAGCATGAGGGGGCCTCTTAGAAGGTACAGAATGCTGTGTGATAAAGAGAAAAAGGAAAATCTGAGGCGTGAGACAATCCGGGTCCTCACAGGGCACGCATGTTGAAACAGTGGCCAGGGAAGGAGAGAGAGAAAAGCAGGCAGCCAGGAAGGTAGGCGTCTAGGGAAGTGGTTCCCAGAGAACACAGCAGCTGAGGCTGGGGCATCACTGAGGCCCAACCCAGGTCACCTCCAGCTTCCAGTCTCTGTGGGACACTAGCAGACACAGGAAGGCGAAGGGGCTGGAGTTCAGGAAACTTCAGAGTTCCAGAACACACAGCTGAGCAGTCTTGCCCGCACACAGCTTTTCCTTAGTAAGCCGGCCAGGTGAGACTTTCCAGATCACTGACAGAGGCAGGACAACAGACTCAACCTTAGCTTTTGGTGTCTGTGTGCTTACCCTATTCTTAGCACTTGTGGAGATGGGCCTTGTGCCTGCATACTTATTAGGCAAGTTAGGCACTGGTATCATGGGCCCAGTGCTTGTCCTGGGCAGCAGACACTTTCAGCTATGTTGTGTAGCAAGCCCTGCCTGGCCTGGGCATGGACCAGGGCAAGGGTATGGACCACAACTCCCAAATGCCCAAACTCTGGTCTTGTTGCACCTTGGAGTCACCTTAGAATTTGTCAAAGGCTTTTTTTTTGTTTGTTTTGTTTTGTTTTTTCGAGACAGGGTTTCTCTGTGTAGTCCTGGCTGTCCTGGAACTCAGTCTGTAGACCAGACTGGCCTCAAACTTAGAAATCTGCCTGCCTCTGCCTCCCATGTCAAAGGCTTTTATGAAGCCTTACCTTGACCTTAGGGACACCCAAGAACTGAGCAGACCAAAACTGTTGCCCCCAGGAACCTGGGCCGCTCTTCTCATCATTATCAGATTCACCTGCCCTTTAACTACTTGGCCAATCCCCAGCAGTAGCCTATTTCTCTGATGTCACCCGAGCTCCTCCCACCTTGAGTTCCATGGGCTTCCTAGGTAACCTAGAATATTCCTAGCATCTCCACTTGGTCTACCATTGCAGACTCTCAGGATTACAATAGGACTGCAGACAGTTTACTTGGTGTCTCCAGACTTGATGGAGCCTCTGGGAGGGGATAAGAGCTGGTTTTGCATTGGAAGTGTGGAGTAGTTGCTTCCATGATCACATGGAGACCATGCACCTTGCTGCCTATTGGACAGCCACTGGCCACTATGTTAGCCCTTTGCATTGAAAATTGAAATGCATTAGAATTAAGTACAATTTACAGCTAGAGAGATGGCTCAACAGTTAAATGTACTAACTTACTGCTCTTGCAGAGAATGTGGGTTTGGGTCCCAGAAAGCAATCAGGCTCAGAACTGCCTATGACTCCAGCTCTGAGGAATCCTAACACCTTCTTTTGGCCTCTGAAACCACCTCCATACATGTGTGGCACATGTAAACTACACACAAACACACAAAAAAAATTAAAAAGTACATTTTTAATTTTAAAAATATAACTTAAAAGTCTACAATTTAAAATCTATTTCCCAATTGGAACATTCCTCTTTTAAATACTTGGTAGTTAATATGCAACTAGCAGACACTTTATTAGGATGCTCAAATGCCATCACCAGCAGCTCCTCCAGGAGAGCCTTGGAGCGTGGTGATTGTCATTCATGACACCTAAGGTAGGGAGTCAAGTCTTGCCTATAGGTCACTCTGACCCTGACTTGTTTTTTATTTTCTGCCACCAGCTCATTCCAGTCCCCACAGTGCCTGGAACCCTTGCCACTGAGATTCGAGTGAAGAATGAGATAAGTCCTAAGAATGTGGTCGATTGGGCTCGAGTCTCCTTACAAACATATACTGGATACCCAGCAGGAGACTTTCATGCTGAACCCTCCCAGGGTGATTCCCACAATGACAGGACATTGCTGACCGGTATCCCCCAACCCCTCATTTCTACAAAGCATGTTTTTTGGCCAACTTATTAGGCACAGGTCTCTAGTAGCTTCTGGCGTTTCAGAGACCAAGGAAGGTCAAGTTTGCTGAAAGTCCTGGATTCCTCTGACTTCTCTACACTCAGAGCTTACATTAGGAGAACCCTCGTTCTCTCATGAGCTCCCACACAGCCCGCTGCACTGGTTATGCTCTGCTGAAGCAGTCTTGCCCATCGTGGCAGGCTACTTGGTCTTCCATGGAGGCACCGAGGCTGCCTCGCCTTGACCTCCAGAGCCATACCCCACAGGGCTGTCCAGATGTAGCCTCCATCCTCCTTGTAAATCCTATCCTTGAGGGACTAGAGCGTACCCTGTTCTTTCTTCTGGCTGTGTGTAGGTGCTGCTCAGCCACTGTTTCTGTGACCCCAAAACCCAAGGAGAAAGGGATCTGACTGGTTCTCCATTTCTGGGCTGCTTTTGCCACAGCTGACCCATGATGAAGTGGGAGCCAAGTCCTCATAGCCCTTCCTATTGAGTATGCATTCCAAGTTCCATGCTGTAGACACCAGCCACCTGAGAGGCCAAACCAGCATCTCCTCTCTTCCTTGTGCAGAGTCTCCACAAGAGAAGCCAGATCCCTCCGTTTTTGTAGGTTTGTCGCCTCCATGTCAGACAGGATGTTTCTAATGGGCACATCCTTTCTTCAGTACACCCCTCAAAGGGCCTCACTCCCCAAGGGGTTGGAGGCTCTATCAATTGAGAAGTTGCTTCAATCTTTCTTTTTTGGATCTGCAAAAGATGGGGACCAAGGACCTTCTTGTTTGGTAATCAGAAACAGGCTAAGCCCTTGTGAAAAGGACAGAATGAAAAAAAATGTGGAAGAAAAGTAGATAGTGAGAAAGAATGACAACGATTTTTCTTTAACGTCACTCTATGATGGTCTGTTTTATTCTGCTACAGTTTAATAAAGAGTCCGTGTGAATGGATTAAAAATAGGCATGAAAGGCAAGCAATGCTCACAAGGAGACAAGAAAGCGGAAGTATCAAAAATGGACCTGTGTTCAATTTCACAGACAGCCAAGAAAATGAAGCCTGTCACCCTGCAAGGCCAAGTCACACCGGTTACCGGCAAGATTTGAAAAGGATGGTCACTTCCAGTAGTGGATAACTACTTTGTCAAGAAATTGAAAAGTTTGGGAACTTGCCCTCGGCTTGCACACTTTGACATACAGTTTTGAATGAATGAAAATTATAAGGTACTTGGGTCATGGGTGAGGGCTTCTCAGGGATAAGAAAACTGATGCAGGACACACAGCCCCCACTGGTCCCTCCCATCCAGTCCCATGTGCCTCAAGCAGGGGTCAGCCCACAGCCAGTACAAAATATTTTTCTCTGTATCCAAGACAGCTGTCTGTCCTTCTGTATCCTCCCATCCCCGCCTCCCTCTAGAAAGGCAGGAGAAAAATCTTTGTTTTTTGGGAGGAGATCCTGGATTCTCCCCCTAGCCTTTTGGAATATAATAAGCCTCTCTCCAAAAGCCAAAATTTGTCTCGATCTTTTGAACCAGAGGGAGGACTCCAAGGTGTAGAACAGAAATACCTGGGAGGTGGGGAAGGGACTGTCCCTTTTCCTGACTTCTTAACTACTTCACCTGAGGTGCTAGTCTGGGCTTTTTAACTACTTGGTCCTCTTAGGGAATTAGGAAAGTTTTATTATAAGCCTTATGGATCAGAGAAATAAAATATAAATGGATGGGGTAAAAAAAAAAATACAATCTGAGCTTTAGGGAAAATCAAGGCAAGTTGCAGGTAGCTGGCCACCCAGGTCTATGTCCCCGAAGTATTAAGACACTTTGGCTTACCAAAATATAAAACAAAAACCGTCACACCAAAGTTGAACGGGGCAAGCTAAGAGAAGGAAAAGAGCCCAAGAGAAGGCACTAGAACCAGAGAGTCACTGGTTCCCACACTCGGGAGTCTCACGAAAATACTAAACCCTGAAAGCTATTATGATGTGTTAGAATAGCGGCTCGTGTCTGAACACAGCACACTAGGCCCAAAACAGTTCCACGTGTAAAAAGTTTAGTGGGAGAGAAAGGAACAAGGTGGCGGCAGAGAGAGAAGGGGATGGGGGGAGGGGCATTCCTCTTGTATATATGGATGGTGATGTGGTCACAGGTAAAGGTGGGAGGTGAGTCCAATGGATTCTGGGAATATGGTGGCCATTGTCTTGGCAACAGGTCTGTGGGGCCTGTCAATGTGACGTCATGGGTTTTGGAGGTCCTGTTGCCAACATATAATGTATATGCAGAGGAACTGGCTCAGAACCAAGGTTTTCACTAAGTTGCATAGAGTGTAGTCAGGATTTTGCAGCCGGAAATGCACATGCTTAATGATTCTCCACGGGGAGGAAGACACCCAGTATAGCCAGCTCTTTGTCACAGTGTGCTTCTAAAAATTTTACTATGTGGACTCGTGATGAAGATGAAGCATAAGGTCAAAAGGAGATACAAGAATTACAGTTGCAGAATGCCTGAGATTGGCAGACCCGGAAGCAAAATGTAAATGGAAGCAATGCAGTGGAAGTCTCGGAGTGGGAGGTCTCCAGAGAGCCTCACACACCAGGGTACATTCCCAGGCTGAAGGTGGTGAAGCTGGAAACAGCGTAAATGGCTGTTTTTTCCTTCTTCCTCAATTTAGCCAGCTTGTGTCAATGTTTTGGTCTTTCTTCTAGTTTTCCTTCGAAGATGTGTCCAGGAGCATACCTGAGCTCACAGAGTGCTATTGCATTGTGCTAGATTGTTCTTACACGATCCTTTTATATCCTGATCCGGAGTACTTTTCTCTATTTAAATGAAAACTGCAAAACACAGCTCTTGTCCCAAAAGGAATAAGAGAATTTGTCTTGAGTCAAATATGAATGACCAATACACAGAAACTCACATGGAAGTTACCTCAAATGTGATGGTACTCTCCTCCAACAGAAGAGATTACAAGAACGTTCGTACGTATAGAACGAAAAGTCATATAAATGCATTTGCCTAATACATTCGTGGGGACATTAGGTACACAGTCACAGAAGAGAAAGGATCCCTCTTCAAAAGGACTCTGGTTTGGGTATGGGGTTGGTGGGAGTTAGTGATCTGACGGTGAACACATTGCAAAAGTTTTGCCTGATGGTAATAATTCCTTCGGGTCAGATACCGAGACGGATCACTGATGGCTTTTAAGAGGGGCTGACGTTGTCTAGAGATCATTTTAGCACTTGATGTACAACGGCTCCAGTCTCCCGGCCTGGACTTCTGACTGGTCAGTTGCTACAGTTGCTTCCATGTGAATGAGGCCTTTTCAGAAAATGACAATTCACAGCAAGATGTGGAGACCCAGCAATATTGTCTCGAAGAGTGTGGACAAGAGTTTAAATGTAGACAAGGAGTATGCACACCTAGTACCAAGGGAAACTCCATGAGTTAACTGCATCTCTAAGAGGACAGGGCAGGGCTGTGAAGAAGTGAAAGTATTTTCTTAGGAACTCAGATTTATTCACTTAATCTACTCTGTGCCAGGTACATACGGTGCTGGGCAGCAGCCTGGATACCAGCGAAATTGCTCTCCAGTTGTAGGGGCGGGGTATTATAGTCATGTGTCCCATGATGTCAGGTGGCAGAAATGTCTTGATGAAAAACTGGGTGTCCCAGAGATGTGGCTGCTATTTTAAATGGGGTGATGAGGGAAGGCTCTTTCAGGGACAATAACTGAGCAGAGCCCGCAAAGAAAAAGGGATGCCAAGTGTTATGGCAGCAAGCACTATCTTGTGGCTCACTTCTATTCTCTTCAGGTTAATTCTCTTCGGGTTTATTCTCTCGGGTATTTTCTCTCAGGTTTATTCTCTTCGGGTTAATTCACTTCTATTCAGGTTAATAGCACAGCAAACCCAACCCTAGCATGCTCTGGGTGATGTTCTAGTGTGAGAAGACACCTGGGTCCATAGCCTACCACTTTAGTTTCTCTGCATTCCAATATATCATTTGCAATATATAACAATACATAATTGGTAATCAAAAATTGGTAAAGAAAAATGGATTTATTTACAGTTTGGACAAAATGGGAAGAGACAAAGACTTTGATTTCCTCCTGCAGCTCCCTATAGTGTGTGTCACCTTTCATATGTGCACAGAGCACACACAGGAAGGGTGAGACTCAGGACCCTGCCAGGTGCAGAGTTCTGGTGCCTGCCTCTCTCTCCAGGGAGAGCCTGGAGAAGTACTAATTTTGCTTTGCTTCCTCTGGGTTTGGATGTACAATACACCACCACCACAGAAGAACGGTGTGGCTACCACCTACCTTTTCTCTCCTGGAAATGCACCAGTTGCCATTTATTACCTGGAATGGCACTGTTTCGAAACATGTAAGGTATGGGAGTAACAAGTAAAAAGCTCGGCTCCTGCTTTTCTATTGTGTAACCTTAACCCTCACCCCTCTATAACACTATCATTACAACAAGGAATAATTTCATCTATCCCACAGAAATGGTGCATTGTAAAGACTTCATGGATGTCTGGTATAGAAGTGTTAAATCTGTATATGTTACTGCTACTAGAGAGTCCTTGTTGAACTTGGAGAATTATTTTCCCCAAGTGTATAAAGTATAATAAAGCATTCATGTATTTGAGACAGAGTGTGATGTTTTGATGTATGCACTGGAAGATGACTACCAAACCACAGCTTTACTTTCTGTGTTGGGAGATAATATCTAAGATCTACCATCTCAGCATATTTCCAAGTATCCAGTAATTACGACTCGCTGCAGTCAGCCTCATAGTATCAAGTCTCCTAGAGTTAACTCTTGTAACTGATACTTGTTCCCTGTGACCAAGATATCTCCATTTCTCAACCCTGACTGGCAGAAAGATGGATCTTTCTACTGTGTGTTCCCATGAATTGAACTTTTAAAATTATACACATAACTGAATGTCCTGCTTTCCAGTTTCTGAGACAAAATACCCTGATAAAACCCCACTGGAAGAGAGCTGGTTTATTTTAGCTCACAATTCCAAGTGACAGAATGTTATTGGGGAGAAGTCAGAGCAACTGGTCAGTTGGCTCACTTTCTGCCTGTGGAATTCTGCCACCCACCACAGACAGGGTAAGTCTTCCCACCTCAAAACCATCAAGGCAGGCTGCCACAGGCCAACATGATCAATAGAACGAGACCTTCTTCCCAGGTGACTCTAGACTGTTTCAGGTTCACAAAACTCCCCATCACAGAGAACCGTGTCTTCTTGTGCCAGGCCTCTCTTACTTAGCCACAGTGTCCTTCTAGATGATCCATCCTAACATCAGATGTCAAGATTCTTTTAGGAGTGAGTATTGTTCCGTGACGTTTGCTCACATTTTTTATGAGTTCATCAAGCATAGGATGATTGGGTTGTTTCCATATCTTGCATAATAACACTGCAGTGGATGTAGTCACAAATACAGCTCTTTGAGATGGTGATTTTAATTTCTCTGGCTATGTGCCCAGAATTAAGGGTCATATAATCATATGGTAATTTTATTTGTAATATATTGGGTTGCTTCTATACTGAGTTCCACAATGGCTCTATTAATTTGCATTCCCACCAAGTATGAGTTTTCTTCACAAGGTAAGCAATACTTGCTTTCTCTTGACACTTTGAAAGCTATCTGTATTAGCTCTTCATTATTAGATCAACTGAAGCAGACCAACGAATTTTTTAATATGTTCTGTTGTGGGTATTCACCAGAGAAAACCAACTGAAAGTCTTTATTAGCAGGTCCGTGACCACATACACTGGATGTTTGAGACCCAGTGTAGCCCTGAGCCTTTCTCATGGTGAGCGTTTTAGGCACAAAAATCATGTTCTGAGTTGACATCAGTTAACAAGAACAGTTATCCAGAAGCAGAACTACAGAGGAGGGGAAAAGGTTAGTACATTTAGAGACTGTCCCCAAAACAATATGGACTCTGATGAATTTAGACCTTCATTTTCATTTTGCTGGATGGTGCTATCTATGCTGAGTCTTACAGCCTGAATGGCACTTCCAACATGGAGTCAGTTGTGCTAAGGTCTGGAAGCCTACCAAGGTCTGGGACCCTGTTACATTCCCCACTGGTTTTAGTGAATGAAATCATGGACTCCTGTTTAAGATTTCAGGGCCTCGTTGTTAATCCAATCAGAATGAGAAAGGTGCAGTCAGTGCAGAGAGCAGAGTAGTTAGCCCAGGGAGACGAGGAGAACAAGCACTGTACCAATTCTCTGACTTATGTCTTTGGAGGTTTTTTCCTCCCCAACTATGGCAAGATGCTTTTTGTTTTTGTTTTTGTTTTTTGTTTTTGTTGTTGTTGTTGTTGAGACAGGGTTTCTCTGTGTAGCCCTGGCTGCCCTGGAACTCACTCTGTAGACCAGGCTGGCCTCGAACCCAGAAATCCACCTGCCTCTGCCTCCCAAGTGCTGGGATTAAAGGTGTGTGCCACCACTGCCTGACTTGGCAAGATGCTTTTTATTACTCGTGATCAATTAGTACAGAATTAACAAGGTTGTTTTTTTTTCCCAAAGCCATACATAGTTTTATCTCATAAGTCTAATAAGTCTTTCCAATTTTGTAGGATCCTTTCTACAAGGGAATCTAACTTGTTTTAATTCAGAAACAGAAATTGTAATACCTCTAGATTCTGATCACTGACTGTCTACTTAGTCTGGAAAGCATCAGGAAAGAAGCAGCTAGCCAAATCATTAGCACATGCCCACAGTCTCACAGGCTTGGTAATATTGCTGTTATCCAGATGAATTAACCCATGAGGCAGAATAGAAGACATCAGTAGAAGGGGAAGTGCCTAGGTTAAAGGGTTTGGATATTAAACAAGTTTTAGCCCCTTCTAAGTCTTTTCACATGAATTTGGACTGACACAAGTTTTGTCAGCCAATGGGCTGATGAATTGGTTAATTCCTATTTTTATGTAGTCCAGGGTCCAGGTATCTAAGCATAACTAGCAATCCTGGCTAACTATAGTTTGGGAATAATTAACTCTATCCCCAGGGTCCCTTCCTGTGGTACAGAGCCTGATTCCCCAGGTTTTTTCTATTTCCTAAAGGCCAAATTCTTTTTAAAGGAATTTTTCAGGAAGCCTCAGTTTTACAACCCTAAGTTTTGCAATGGAAACTCCCTTGTTTTTGGCAAGTAGGGGGAACCAGCCACAAGTCATGCATAAAGTTGTAAACTCTGTATTCCTAACTCAAAAGATAAATTCCCATATCTTTCTCTTTCTCCATACAAGCAGACACTTAGCACCAGCAAGTAAAGGCCAGGATGGAATATAGGTTTCTGGTCTGTAGTCATACTAGCTAATCCCTATATCTTCAGTTTCTAATCCAGGCCTGAGGGCTGTGCAGGATGGACCATTACCTTGTATTTATACCCATGGTGCAAAAATACAAATTCAGGAGAAGGTAGAAAGGCAGGGATTACAAGAGCTCAAGGCCCAAAGAAACCTTACTTTCAATGGGTCTATAGTCCAGAGACAGACCATTTGGCAGTAATGTCTATGGTTTTTTTCTTTTTGAGACAGGGTCTCTCTGTGTAGACTTGGTTGTCCTGTAACTCACTCTGTAGGCCAGGCTAGCTTCAAACTCACAAAGATCCACCTACCTCTACCTCCCAAGTGCTAAGATTATAGGTGTGCCACCACTGCTTGGTGTTATTGTTGTTGTTCATGACAACAGAGCCATGAATTATGCAATATGACCCCACCCTTTAGAAGAAGGATTGTCAACCATATTGTTTCAAACAACTCAAACTTGGTATAAGCATCAGAACTGAAGATGGAGGGAGGACCAGTATACGGAGTTTTCTCTAGCCATCAAGACATTACTATAATCCAGGAATGCTTTGACTGTCTCTTTGACAGCTGCAAAGTAGGGGCTGAGACCAGCAACTGCACTTCCTCCTCAATTCAGTAGTGAAACTCTCCCAAGAGAAAGAAGTGTTACTTCTTGTGTTCTATTGAAATTTTATTTTTCCATTGGAGAAAACAAGAATAAACTCACTCTTGATGATCAAAGACCTGGGTTTGAAATGACTACTTAAAGTTCTATCTGTCCATCCACCCATCCATCCACCTATTCACACATCCATCTATCCATTCACTCATCCTTCCATTAATCCATTTGACTAATTAGCCACCCAGCCTACCACAAGTCCATCCATTTATGCATGTATCTTAACTATGCAACAGTCCATCTATTCAATAAACACTACCTTTTGTGCTAAGTGCAGTGCCTCTAAAGACAGACTTGGCCTTGTTTTTAAACTCAATAAATAGAGGCCTAAAAAGAGGAAGAACAGATAACCAAAACAATATCATAAAGAGAAGAGCCAGGACAGATGTTGATTCAACAACCCCACCCCAAAAAAAAAATAGTGGTAGAGTGAGGGTGGTATTCAGAAAGAGAGAAAAAAAGAGAAAGAGAAGCTCAAAAGTTGAGGAACCACCTGCAGTATTTAGAGAGAGAGGAGTTCAGTCAAGGAGTTCTAAGGCATGGCACCTTGTCTTGTAGGTCTTACATATTGCTGAAGGGAGTGGCAAGATTGAGGTCAAAACTCCAAACAACTCTGGTCAGAGCAATTGTTCAATAAAGGATTATGATAAAATGGGAACTGGCCAGGTGTGGTGGTGCACACACTTAATCTCAGCACTTAGAAAGCAGAAGCAGGCCTGGTGCTAATGGAGGCAAAAGAAAGAGGCAAGTGGAGGCCCAAATAGAAACTACAGAATAGACCTTCAGGACAGGAAGAGCCTGACAGCTGGGCATGAAGATCCCTACAAAGCTCTGTTCCTTCCACAGACACATGCTGAATACAAGCTATACCTGAGGTCTAGGGATCCCAACCTGAGGAAGATAAGAAACCCACGAAGCAGGAAAATGCAATAACTTTATACAGTGTGATCAGAGCAAGAGCAGAGGGAAACTCAGAGTTGCCAGAACACACAGGAGAACAAATAACCAAGTCACAGATCAGAGACAATTCCAATGAAGGCAGTGACTGAGTGGAGTCCTAATGGCTGAATCAGAGTCAGCTAGGTCATCCCAGATGCTCTAAGGAGTGTCAGCACATGCCAAGCAGCTGGCACATCATAAGCAATGGCAAGGAATCAAGCAGCTGGAAGCATAGCAGTTCTGTATTCCTGGGATATCAGTCAGGAACGAGGGAGACGACTGGCAGCAGCTGATGGGAGAGGAGAGCAGAGAGAGTTACAAGAAAGTTAGTGGGAAGCCTAGGAAAGCAAGGACTTCATCCTGAAAGTCAAAGAGCACCACTGAAGTATCAGAGACAGGTGATAGACCAGGAAGTACACTTAACTGAAGTCGCTATGACTACAGAGACAAACCATGGGAATTGGACACCAATCACCATGGAAGTGGTGGATCAGAATGAGGAAAAATAACTAAGCAGGAAACTGAAACTTAGAATAAGCAAAAGAAGAGGAAGACGCAGCCTGGAGGGAGGGTAGGAAGGAAATCAGAGGGAACAGCAGTGCTAATAGAAATGGTGACTAGTGCTAGAGAGATGACTCATCCCTTGAAAGCACTTGCTGCTCTTAAAAAGAGCACCTGGGTTCAGACCCCAGCATCTACATGGTACCTCATAACCATCCCTAACTCTGTCCATTTCCAGAGGATCCAGTACCCTCTTCTGTCTTTGTGGGTATTAGGCATATGTGTGGTGCACATACACATGCAGACAAAGCACTCATATAATACACATAAATTTTTAAAATCATGACTAGAATATAGAATAAAAAGACATTCATGAGGGCCTGGGGAGATAGCTCAAGTGGTAAAGGACATTTAGGGCCTGGGTTTAATTGCCAGTACTTACCTATCAGCTCACAATCATCTGTAACTCCAGTCCCAAGGAACCAATACCCTTTCTTTGGCCTCTGTAGATACCCAGCATGTGTGTAGTACACATGGCATACATGAAGACAAAACATCTATAATTAAATAATTTTAATGTAAGTCAATTAAAAATCTGTCTTAGGGTTTTACTGCTGTGAACAGACAACATGACCACTGCAACTCTTGTAAGGACAACATTTAATTGGGGCTAGCTTACAGGTTCAGAGGTTCAGTCCATTATCATCAAGGTAAGAGCATGGCAGCATCCAGGCAGGTACAGTGCAGGAGGAGCCGAGAGTTCTACATCTTCATCTACATCTTCAGTCTTCTAGGAGAAGACTGGCTCCCACATGGTTAGGAGGGTCCACAGTGACACATTTCCTCCAACAAGGCCACAACTCTTAATACTGCCACTTCCTGCACCAAGCATATACCAACCACCACATTCCACTCCCTGGCCCCATAGGCTTTTTCAAACCCATGCGTCTAGGGGGGGCATACCTAAACATAGCATAATAAAAACACATTTTTTATTGTGTCCAACTTCCAAAGTCTCCATCACGATAGCAGTCTCAACAATGCTAAAAGTCCAAAGTTCAAGTCTCTTCTGAGATCCATCTGATCACTTCACTGTAATCTCCAAAGCAAAACAGGAAACCAGCTGGGCAAACTCCAAACTCTGCATCTCCATATCTGATGTCAAAGTGGTCTTCAGATCTCCAACTGCTTTTCCATCTTTGTCGACTGCATCAAACTTCTTTCCTGGGCTGGTTCCACTCCCTGTTAGCAGCTTTCCTAAGCAGATATCCCAGTGCTCTGGCATCTTTAACATCTAGAGGCCTCCAAGTCAACTTCAGCTTCACAGCTTTTTGTTCCATTGTCTGGGATCCACACATGATCTTCTGGACTGCTCCAAAGGGCTGGCATCACTTCTCCAGCTCCACCCTCTGTACACTCTAGGCTCTGATTGACTCCACTCCACTGCCACTGCTGTTCTTGGTGATTATCCCATGGTACTGGCATCTCCAATATGCTGGGGTCATCTGTTGCAACTAGGCTTCACCAATAGTCTCTCATAGGCTCTTTTCATGTTTATAATTCTCAGCTTCTTTTATGACCCTTTCAGGCCTGGGCCTTCAACTACAACTGAGGTTGCACCTTCACCAATGGCTTCTCATGGCCTCTCACAGTGCCAAAGCCTCAACTGTTCTTCATGACCCCTGCATGCCTTCAAAACCAGTACCACCTGGGTGATTCTTACACATTACCAAGTATAGCTGCAGCATGAGGTACAACCTTGGCTCTCTCTGGAACACAGCTTCTTTGTGTTCTCAGAAAACATGTCCCAGAAGATCTCACCTCAGTGATGCTGGTCTTTTCTTAATCACTGATAACTTCTTAGCTCCAGCTAACCAGCATCAATTGTCCCAGTAGTTCCTTCTACTCTTTACTCCAAAGCCAGAGTCACATGACTAAAGCTGCCGAGTCCTGCTGCTTGCTGGGGCTGGAACATGGTCCCCTTGGACTTAATCTTTTCTTCACCTAGAACTTGCTCTGTCCTAGGCTGGCCTCAAACTCAGAAATCAGCTTGCCTTTGCCTCCTGGGGTTGAATACTTGTACCTAAATGCCTGGACCTAAATGTAGCTATGTGGGATCTTGCCCCAAGGTCACCACTCCCTTTTAATATCCATGAACACAGGATTCAGCTCCACTTCACTTCCTGGCACCCTGTTGTATTTTTCCTTCCTCAGCTTGCTATGCTTGTTCAAAACATTCTACATGAGAGTTAGCCAGAGAACAAAGTCTATGCTGGGTATTCCTGAAACTTCCTCTGTCAATGCAATCAATATAAATCTCTTTACCTTAGCCTAAGGCGGACACTTCAGACAAGGGCATAAGCAGCCACATTCTTCACCAAAATACCACAAAAAAGAGTCTGTGGGCCACATACTAAAATTCTTCTCTACTGAAAACTCTTGGGCCACTGCTAAATAGTTCAAATCACTCTCAGCAACAAAGTCTTCCATATTCCTACTAGGATAGCCTATTAAGCCCCCACTTAAAGGATTCCACTGCTTTCCAAATCCAAAGTCCCAAAATCCACATTTTTCCAAACAAAAGCATGGTCAGGCCTGTCATAGCAATACCCCAGTCCCTGGTACAAAGGGACCCAGGTTAGGGTTTTACTACTATGAACAGATACCATAACCAAGGCAACTCTTATAAGGACAACATTTAATAGGAGCAGGTATACTGGTTCAGAGTTTCAGTCCAGTATCATCAAGGCAGAAGCAAGGCAGCATCCAGGTAGGCTTGGTGCAGAAGGAGCTGAGAGTTCTACATCTTCATCTGAACACTGCTAGCAGAAGACTGGTTCCCACCTGGTTAGGAGGAGGGTCTTAGAGCCATGCCCACGGTGACACACTTCCTCCAACAAGGCCATACCTCCAAATAGTGCCACTCCCTGGGCCAAGTATATTCAAACTACCACAAATTGTCAAGGAACTAGATAGCTCAGTGGTTAAGAGCACTTACTGTTCTTGTAAAGGGTCTGGACTCAGTTCTCAGCACCCACATGGCAGCCCAGAACTCCAGTACCAAGAGATCTGATGACCTCTTCTGACCTCCTTTGGAACTGCACACACATAGCACATATACACACAGGAAGGCAAAACACTCATACACATAAAAATATTTCTACAAATTATCAAGTGAACTTGATGATGGTAGCACACACCTTTAATACCAGTACTCAAGAGACAGAGGACTCAGAATCTCTATGAGCTTAAGGCTATCCTGATCTACATAGAGAGGTCTAGGCCATCCTGGCTACATAGTGAGTTCAGGCATCCTTGTCTACATAGAGATCCCCAGAGCAACGTGGAACTACATAGTAAGACCAAAAAGAAAAAAAGAAAATTCAAGTGAAGTAGGATTAAAAGTCACTATTTTGTAATATTTGTGACATTTTAAAATGTTCTCTGTGTGCATGTGCATGGCTATCCACATAGAGAAGTCTAGAAAGAAAATGTCCATAAACTCAAGATTTTCTCCAGGATTGGAATTCCAGGTAACTTTTACTATATGTCTTTCTGTGTTATCTTTTTATTTTTCAGTTGACATGCCCAATCTTCACCATCAGAAAAATCTGCAAAGCTATTTTCATTTTGAAACAAAAAAATCTAAGCAAGATGACGAGATGGCTTAGTTGGTAGAACGCTTGCCTTGTAAGAACAGGAACATGAGTTCAATCCTCAAAACCTTGGGAAGCAAGTCACGCACTCGGTCACAATCCTAGTGCTGATGATGCACGGACAAGAAGACCACTGGAGCCTACTGACTAGACAGCCTAGCTTGTTCAGCAAGCTCCAGACCCGTGAAAGGGTCTGCCTCAATTAAAAGAAAAAGGTAGATGGGCCTATGGAATGTCATCCAAGGTTACACACATGAGTGCACACTCATGCATGCACATACATACATACATACATACATACATACATACACACTCATGTACATGTGCACACACCACACACAGACATGCACACACACCTAAATACAAACCCTACCAAGTCACCTTCTACTTCCAGGTATTCCTGGCCAGCAGGAGCCCTTGCAGAATCAGTGAACTCCAAGTTCAGCAAGAGTGCATGTCTCAACAAAGTAAGATGGCGAGCAATTGAAGAAGACAGTGAAAATCAACCTCTGGCCTCCCTGTACACATGTACCTGCGGGCATACCAACATAGACATAAGGACACACACCAGCACACCCAAAAGAAATACAGGGTGTTGACGGTCCTCTACCCCACAGCAGCAACCCACCTCCTCTTCCCCTCATGCTATTTTGCCTTCCTTTCCTTCCCCCTACCCCTGTGCCCCTAGCCTTTCACTTCTTTCTAAGAATGTGCTTCACAAACTTCAGAACATACACAAATTACCAGGCAACTCTGTTTACTGCGCATTCTCAGGCCTGATTCACGCTTCTGATTTCTTAGGTCAATAGTGGGTAACAAGAATTTGTGTCCTAAGGGTACTGGGTGATGTTCATGCCACCCTGAAAATCACTGTCTTAGAGGACACAGGAGTTTGCATCATTCTTGCCCCTGACATGAGCTGAGGGAGATGTGAATGGTGTTGTATCCACAATCTCCATCCCAATGTTCTTGGTCCTAAAAACCCAAAATGGTCTTGTCAATTCTGACCTCACACACATTCTGGGATACCGAGGTGTCTGTGGATTTAAGGTATAGACTGTGGCTGGGTGACTGCCTCCCAAGCCTTTTGTACTTGACTCCCAAGTGTGGTGACTTGGTCCCATTATATACCATAACAATAATTACCACTATCAGCACATCGGGAACTGCCATGAGCTAAAGCCCCTGGTAAGTTTCAAAACACTGTGTAAAACCTTTTATTAGCATTGTCTTCCTTAATGCAGTCATTCTCAGTGGCAAATACTGTCATTATCCCCACTGTTCCAGTGAGCACACTAAGATTAAGGGAGGTTACATTCAGGTCATGACCTTGGAAGCAGTAAAGCCGCTTGAACTGATCTAAGTACGAATCCCATATGGTTTTCCCCATTAATAGTCCTGATGTATTCCCCTTCCAAATGTTCCCTGTAGCAAGAACAACACTGCAACAGTAATAAATTATGGACGTATCAAAGATCTAAAATGAAAAGGTTGGACCGGCCAGATGGCTGAGAAGTAAAGTCCCCCGCTGCCAAGCCCAATAACCTGGGTTCAACTCCTGGAACCCATGTGGAGGGAGGAGAGAACCAACTCCCACAAAGTATGATGCAAATTGTCCTTTGACCGCCGACTGTTGGAAGCACAAACATTGAGTATGGTCTGGTGGGATTTTGAACCTATATGGACATAATAAATGGATTCTTGCTATAGAGGGCAGGAAATGTGTATTGTTCTAAGGCTGCCGCACTTTACCTTCTATCATAAACTATTAACTCTAAGTAGACTATAAATCTTTAGCTATGGAACTGCAGATGCCGCTCAGTGGCAAAGCACTCGCCTCACAGGTATGACAGCCCTATATTTGGACCTCAGCTCTGCAAAAATGTAAAACAAAATGTTAGGTATGTATGCTATACCGAGGAAGCAATGAAAATGCATGTACCAAAATGACAGAGTCATAGACAAAAGCTGATTAAAACAGAATATTAAGTTTGTCTAGTCTGAGGAAGACAGGAAAGAAAAGAAACACCAAGATCAACAGAAAATGGCAAAACAGTGGAATTAATCCAAATATATCAATAGTTGCTTTAAATGTAAACAGCCAAGAAGTCTGAGGAGAGGGCTCAGAGGAGGAAAAGTGTCACCACGCAAGCCTAATGATATGAGTTCAATCCCCAAAACACACATAAAAGCAGCCCTAAAAAGTGGTGGACAGTGGTCTGGTGAGACAGGAAGCAGAAAGGAGAGACACCCAGAAGTCTGCAGGCCAGAGGGCCTGGAGCACACTGCATAAACAGCAGGAGATTCTACCTCAAGAAGGCAAATCAACTCCATAAGCAACACGGGACATGCGCACTCGTGTAGACATACCCGGGACATGCGCACTCGTGTAGACATACCCGGGACATGCGCACTCGTGTAGACATACCCAAGCATACATTAAAAATAAAGTCCTCTCAAGTTATATACGGTCTCTAAATATTGAAATACATAGGTTGTCATTATGTGTTTGTGCTCTCCCCACACACACTGCCTTGTATTAGGGGTGTTGTTGTTGCTGTTGTTGTTTTGTTGTTTAGTTGTTTGTTTTTTGTTGTTATTATTGTTGTTTTGTTTGTTGATTGGTTGTTTTTTTGTTTTGTTATTTCAAGACAGAGTTTCTCTGTATAGCCCTGGCTGTCCTGGAACTCACTCTGTAGATCAGGCTGGCCTCGGACTCAGAAATCTGCCTGCCTCTGCCTCCAAGTGCTGAGATTAAAGGCGTGCGCCACCACTGCCCAGATATTTGATTGAGTTTAAGGTCCAACTAGATATTGTCTACAAGAACCACACTTTGAAGCTGAGGAGTTGGCTCAGTGGATACAGATGCTGGTGTGTGCATTAGTTACGACTCTGTTACTGTGATAAAATACCATTACCAAAAGCAACTTTTAGAAGACTTTGTTTTGGCTTATAGTTCCAGAGAAAGAGGGAGGGAGAGAGAGAGAGAGAAACAGGGAGGGAGAGAGAGAGGGAGGGAGGGGGAGGGAGAGAGAGGGAGACAGAGAGGGGG
>NW_022196900.1:18119654-18123173 GCF_008632895.1 Mastomys coucha | reverse complement strand
GGAAGGAGGGGGAGGAGGAGAGAGAGAGAGGGAGAGAGGGGGGAGGGAAGGAGAGAGAGAGGAAGAGATAGAGACAGAGACAGGGAGAGGGAGAGAGAGACAGAGGGAGACAGAGACAGAAACAGAGCAGGAGAGAGAGAAACAGAGAGAGAGGGAGAGGGGGAGAGAGAGAGGGAGAGAGAAGAAGGGGAAGGGAGGGGAGGGGGGAGAGAGGGAGGGAGAGGGAGGATGAGAGAGAGAGAGGGGGAGAGGGAAAGAGGGAGAAAGAGAAAAGGGGAGAGAGAGAGAGGAAGAGGGAGAGAGAGAGGGAGAGGGAGGGAGAACTTAATGGCTTAGTGGCAGGGAAAGCACAGCAGCAGGCATCCGAAGCAGAAAGCTGATTAATCACATTTTTTTAAATGTGTATATGAGGGATTTGCCTGTGTATGTTTGTGCACATGTGTACCTAATGCCCTTGGAGACCAGAAGAGGGCGTCTGACCCCCCACAACAGGAGTCATAGATGGTTGTGAGCTGTCATTGAATCTGGGCAAACACCAAGAGCAGCCAATAAGCTGAGCCATTTCACTAGGCTGGTCTTGTTTTATCCACAAAGGAGAGCAAGAGAAGCAGGCCAAGGCTAGACATCTTCAAAGCTGGCTCCCAGTGACATACTTCCTCTAACAAGACCACACTTCTTCTTTTTTTTTTTTTTTTTTTTTTTTTTTTTTTTTTTTTTTTATATATTTTCTTTATTTACATTTCAAATGTTATCCTCTGAAGATCCCCTCTCCTCTCCCTCTTCACCCTGCTCACCAACCCACCCACTCCAGTTCCTGGTTCATAGCAGCCTTATTTATAACAGCCAGAAGCTAGAAAGAACCCAGATGTCCCTCAACAGAGGAGTGGGTACAGAAAATGTGGTACATTTACACAACGGAGTACTACTCAGCTATTAAAAACAATGAATTTATGAAATTCTTAGGGAAATCGATGGATCTGGAGAATATCATCCTGAGTGAGATAACCCAATCACAAAAGAACACACATGGTAAGCACTCACTGATAAGTGGATATCATCCCAGAAGCTCAGAATACCCAAGACACAATTCAAAGACCACAAGAAGCTCAAGAAGAAGGAAGACCAAAGTGTAGAAGGGGGAACAAAATACCCATGGTTAGAGACACAGAGACAAAGTGTGGAGCAGAGACTGAAGGAAAGGCCATCCAGAGGCTGCCCCACCTGGGGATCCATTCCATATACAGTCACCAAACCCAGACACTATTGTGGATGCCAACAAGTGCAGCCCCATAGGAGGATCAACAATACAAACCAACCAGTACCCCCAGAGCTCCCAAGGACTAAACCATCAACCAAAGAGTACACATGGAGGGTACACACTGTGGCTCCAGATGCATATGTAGCAGAGGATGGCTTAGTCTGTCACCAGTGGAAAGAGAGGCCCTTGGTCCTGTGAAGGCTCTATACCCCAGTGTAGGGGATGCTAGAAGATGGCACTTCTTAATGGTCCCATAACCAAACACCAACTGGGAACCAAGTGTTCTGCAGGAGACATTGCTCATCCAAACCACCACACTGTGCAAGCCTAGTGATCTGAGTTCAGAACCCCAGAACCCAGACAAAAGCCAAAAACCATAATGCAACTTGTGTAGTCCCAGCACCCACGACTGAGACATGAGAAACAGATTGGAAAATAGAAAGCAGTTAAGGAAAGGCAAGGATCAACACCCAAAAGTCATTCTGACCTCCATACTTGCTCTGTGCTGGATGGTGTTGTGTCAACTTGACACTAGCTAAAGTCTTCAGAGAGGAGGGGGGACAATACCTCCATAAGATTGGGCTGTAGCTGTACAGATGGCCGTGAGCCATCATGTGTGTGGCTGCTGTTGAACTCAGGACCTCTGCCAGTCCCGATTGCTCTGCCCCGCCCCGCCCCGCCCCGCCCAGCCCAGCCCCGCCCCCGCTCCTCCTTCTGGTGTAATTTACTGCAGCTGTCTTCAGAAGCACCAGAAGAGGGTGTCTGATCTCATTACGGGTGGTTGTGAGCCACCATGTGGTTGCTGGGATCCGAACTCAGGACCTTCGGAAGAGCAGTTGGTGCTCTTACCCACTGAGCCATCTGGCCAGCCCCCGAGCATTTTCTTAATTAGTGCATCGTGGGTGGCGCCATCCCTGTACTGGAGGTCTTAAGATCTATAAGAAGCTGGCGAGCAAGTCACAGACACCAGCAAGCATCACCCCTCCATGGCCTCTGCATCAGCTCCTGCCTCCAGGTACCTAGCCTATTTGAGTTCTTGTCCTGATGGACTACTAATGTAGAAGTGTAAGCCCAATAAACCCTTTCCTCCTTAACTTTGGGTCATGGTGTTTCCTCACAGCAATAGAAACCCTAATTGAGACAAGCACAATGACACATACATGCCTATATCTACACACACACACACACACACACACACATACACACACACATACACCACTCCTCACTTTAAACAGATATAATAAAACTAAAATAGAAAAAGACAAAAAACACTAATTAAAAGTAGACAAAGTAGCCGGGCGGTGGTGGCGCACACCTTTAATCCCAGCACTTGGGAGGCAGAGGCAGGCAGATTTCTGAGTTCGAGGCCAGCCTGGTCTACACAGTGAGTTCCAGGACAGCCAGGGCTACACAGAGAAACCCTGTCTCGAAAAACCAAAAAAATAAATAAAGTAGACAAAGTAGACACAATCACAAGGAATATTTATTACCAGATATAAATAAGTCTGTTACATAGTAACAAAAAGTTCATTTCTATTGCTATACATAGCTCATATATATTACTATACATAGAAGACATGGTGGCTATAAAAATATATGTCCTTAAAACAAATCTTTAAAATACGTGACACAAAAAAAAGAGAAATAAACACACGGTCATAGTTGGGGTATTCTGTGTTTCTCACTAACTGGTAGAGGCAGTCCACAGAAAACTGGGAAAGATATAATAAGCCTTGGTGCTATGGGGAAAGCTGTCAGTAAAGTGCTTGCCATGCAAGCACAAGGATCTGAGTTTTGTCCCTAAAACCTTCATAAAAATCCAGGCATGCTGGCATACTCTTTAACCCTAGCATGTGGGAGGCAGAAGCAGCTGGTCTCTGAGTTTGGTTTTGGTTTTTTGGGTTTTTTTTTTTTTTTTTTTTTTTTTTTTTTTTTTGGTTTTTCGAGACAGGTTTTCTCTGTATAGCCCTGGCTGTCCTGGTCCCAGAACAGACCAGGCTGGCCTTGAACTCAGAAATCCACCTGCCTCTGCCTCCCAAGAGCTGGGGTTAAAGGCATGTGCCACCACCACCCGGCTTGGTCTCTGAGTTTGAGGCCAGCCTGGTCTACCGAGCTATATCCAGAACAACCAGGACTACACAAAGAAATCCTGATTTGAAAAACCAAGGAGGAGGGGCGGAGAGAGAGAGGAAGAAGAAGGAGAAGGAAAAAGAAGGAAGAAAGTGAGGAAGGGAGTGGGGGGAGAGGGAGGGAAGGAGGGA
>NW_022196900.1:18110876-18118864 GCF_008632895.1 Mastomys coucha | reverse complement strand
CTTAAAGAAACAAAACCAAAAAAAAAAAAAAAACACAGGACACTTGTCACTAATACAGACTTGTTACTAGCCATGTGGTCTCAGGATACCTCTGTTCCTCTCCTTTATTGTTTTGTTTGGTTTGGTTTGGTTTGGTTTGGTTTGGTTTTTCGAGACAGTGTTTCTCTGTGTAGTCCTGGCTGTCCTGGAACTCACTCTGTAGACCAGGCTGGCCTTGAACTCAGAAATCCACCTGCCTCTGCCTCCCAGGTGCTGGGATTAAAGCCGTGTGCCACAGTGGTGGCACACCACACCCGGATGTTCCTCTCCTTTGTAAAACAGTTTGACAAAGGACAAAGAAAAATACTAGCAAGTAGCAATCTGCCTCGACCTCCTCTTTCACTGAGGAAACCACTGTCTGCTTCCCCAGAACTCCTTTTGCTGCCCATCCCCTGAGAGCGCAAGCCCAGCACACTACACTACGGATGGGATGGTGATGGCTATGCACTAACTGCATTCTCTCCACAGCTGTGCTGTGCAGATGAAAGGGTGTTACCAGGCTCGGAAACGTCAGAAGAGGAGAAATAGGAAGGAAAAGAAAGAATAGGAGGAGGAGGAAGGGGAGAAAAGAGGGACAAACAGGGAAAAAAGAGGAGAAAATGAAATGGGGAGAAATTGAGAATATTTTTTAAAACACTATACTATCTCAATTTGAGAGATTTAGAATTTGATTTGACCAAGGAAAGAGAAGATAAATGTAAGGTAGGCAGTGTGAGGGAATGGATGATAAATATTGATACAGATAAAAAATGAATGAGTAGCTAGATCAGATGATAAATGATAGAGATAATAGATAAATAGAAGATAGGTAGATACAGACTAGATGAGGCAGACAGATGAATGGATGGATGGATAGATGGATGGATGGATGGATGGATGCAGGGCAGGTAGATGGGTGGACAGAACAAATAGGAAGGAAAGGAGGACAGGACATGACAGGATCCTGACAGAAGGATCCACTCTATCACAGACATATTTCCTTCAGGGGTTTTTAATTACAGGAATAAAAATTCAGATTATTTTGAATTGCTCGGCATATAATAATAAAACCAGGGTTTTTTATAGGACACATGGGGATAGCCCATTTAGCCCCTACAGAGGTGGAAAAGGCTCAGTGAGGTTCTAGGTACAAGATCATAATTGCTTTAGTATGATGCTGTCCACTTGGAAGTTAGTTTGATTTATTCAACATCCTAAAGGACCCCAGGTCAATGCGGAGCACCCTGGTGGCTCACATCTATCTGTAGCTCCAGTTTGGGGGTGTGGGGGATCTGATGCCCTCTTCTGGCCTCCTTAGGTACTACATGCATGTGGTGCGTGAACATACACACAGACAAAACACCCATACATATAAAATGGTTAGTCTCTAAAACTTATGAAACATGAGAAATAGAAAATAGACCTGTCTCATGGCATGATCTTGGCTATTCGCCAAGTAAAGTGGTAATTACTAAACAGAGCATCTGCTATTTACCCTTACTTGGCTACTTACTCCCTGTTTCCTTGAACAGGGCATGAGCCTCTTTGGGCCCCAGTATTCTTACTTCTATAATGAGCATAATGGTGGCCCTCCTTCCCTCTTTACAGTGTTATCAGGAAGAGTAAACAAGAGAACATATACGGTGCTTTATGTTGGATCACCCCTGCCTGGTAGCCCAGGCCCCCTGCCAGTGCTCATTTCTACTCATCTGTTGTTTCTTCAGGACTGGCAAGAAGCCTTGCTCACAAGGCGGGAACCTCACCGGCTGCACTCAGCCTCAGGAAAGAGCTCTTCCTCAAGCAATCGTCAGAGCACAAAACAAATTTATTTGTATTGTGAAACAGTCCGTCTGCTATGCGACAACAAATTAAGCTCCTGGTGACTATTCCTGTAAAACATGTCCTGCGCACAGCACTACTATTATGGGGTGGATAGACCTGGTGAAGAATCAATTAAAAACTCTGACACACGAACTGGAGCCTGAAGACCTGTTTCACAGGTTTACCCAGAAGAAAATAATCCTGTAACATTAGCGCTTGGAAGCCGATGGAGTCAAGACTTCTGAGACACGTCCCGGGGTTTGCAGGACAGACCGGCGCTTTTCTGAAGTGCTAGTTAAAGGATTACAGCTTCCCAGTAAGCACCAGTAAGCATCGGGCCAACGGCAGCATGGTGGAGCAAGAGGGGTTACCACCACGTGGGCCACCCGAGGACAACCGTGAGTTTTCTTAAGAAGTGGAGGGATTGGGGTAGTGTGTGCTCTTATGTTCATTCTCATTTTAAGCGAAAGTCAATGTTGAGGACGTTAAGGGATATTAAGCTTGAAATGTCTTTCTGTTTTCATCATCGGGGGAAAAAAGGTCCTGTGAAAAGGTAGATCCAGGTCCCCAGAAGATCCCCCATGAAAATAAAAGGAGGGGGCTAACAGCAGGCTAGGAATCGTGTTCGTTCTATAACAGCAAATCCGACATTCAGTGATCCCAGTAATTCAGACATCTGCTGTGTAAGCTATCTCCCCAGCTCGCTGGTCCGAGACAGTTCTTGTCTCTCAAGCTGAATAAACACAGGAGAATTTGAGGTTCAGGCAGGATCGCCCCAAACATGGCCTACTCATGAGCGTCAGTGGCAATCAAGAAGCCAAGCAGGCCAGGTAAAGCGAGGGGCAAGGTCAGCAGTGGCACTGTTGAGGCACATAGTACTGCTGTGCTGATTCAGGAGCAAAGAGAGGGGTTAACCGTGAAAACAGAACACGGAGTAAATGGCATGGTCTCAGGACGTGTTGTCAGAAGAAAGAGGCATAGAAAACGAAGGAACCAGGCACACAGGACAAGACATGGCCTGCCCACTCCTGCGCTGAGCTTTGGTACAGGAAATTCTCTCATGGGGCAGGAATCCATTCAGTTCATAGTAAAAACTGCTCGGCAGTTCTGGTCATGAAATCTCCCCTCAATATCTTTTCATTTTTAATATAAAAAGTTGAGGAGGGGCTAGAGAACTCCCTTCTTAGCCAAGAACACATATTACTATATTTCAAGAAAGCTTTCTGATTCCGTTCTCACTCAAGTAACTTTTTAAAAAACTTTTGTATTTACTTCTCAGTGTTGGGATGGAACTTGGGGGTCTCATGCATGAAAGTCAAGCACCACACACGCGCTCAGCCCTTCCATTGCTATTTAAATCTCTTTTTTAAAGAGTTATTCATTTTATGTGCATGAGAATTTTGCCTGTATGTATGTATGTAATGTATGTATGTGAATCTGTGTACCTGATGCTGGAAGAGGTCAGAAGAGGGTGACAGATTCCCCTGGAACTGGAGTTACAGATGGTTGTAAGCCACCATGTGGGTACAGGGAACTGAACTCAGGTCCTCTGGAAGAACAGCCAGTGCTGTTAACCACTGAGCCATCTCTCCATCTCTGCCATTTAAAACTTAAAGTCTCCTGGATTGCTTTTTAAAAATATATTTTTGAAGAACAATGTGTCTATTAGCTTTCTTCATCTTTGAGAGCTTCAGAATACACAGAGGACTTGGAGTCTTAGCTCTTGGGATACAAAGAATGAGGCCAAGCTTGTGCCTGGCCCCTCCCTTCCCACTCTCTCCCCCATCAAATGAGTCCCATAGGCTCACACATATGACTCCATACTTTCTTTTTTCTTTTCTTTTCTTTTCTTTTCTTTTTTTTTTTTTTTTTTTTTTTTTTTTTTTTTTTTTTTTGGTTTTTCAAAACAAGGTTTCTCTGTATAGCCCTGGCTGTCCTGGAACTCACTCTGTAGACCAGGCTGGCCTCAAACTCAAAAATCTGCCTGTCTCTGCCTCCCAAGTACTGGGATTGAAGGCGCGCCACCACCGCCCAGCCAACTCCATACTTTCTTTACTATTTCATTCATTTATTTTATTTTACACGTATTCATGTTCCACCCGCATGTGCGTATATGCACCACGTGTGTAGCTGGTGCCCTCAGAGAACAGAAGAGGGATACAATCAGAGCTGTGGATGGACAAAAGGACTGTGTGTCACTGAAATATTTGATCTTTTCATGTGGCGGAGGAATGTGATTCCCCATAGAGTTATGAGTTAAAGGCAAACCAAGAGTAAAAGTCTGAGAGCACTTTAACCAATCCTCTCACAATGGTCTTTCCTTTGTTCAAAGGAATGGGAGGGGTTTTCCTGCATGGACCTGCTCTCTCTTCCTACCTGGCTTATCTCTAATTCCAAAGCCTCACCACGGATATGCCACTTCTTCCTTAAAGATAAAACCGTTTGTGGGCTGGGGAGGTTGCTCCACCACTGAAATGCTTGCCATGCAAGAAGTGAAGAACAGACTCAGATCTCTTTTTTTTTTTCTTATGTTGTCATGGTAATACATGTTTGTAATCCCAGGCTGAGACAGGCAAGATTCTTAGGCTCAGTGGACAGCCAACCTACCCTAATTCCTGGCCAACTAGAGACCTTGTCTCTAAAAAAAAAAAAAAAAAAAAAAAAAAAAAAAAAAGATGATTCTTAAGGTTGACCTATGGCTTAGACACACACACACACAAACACACACACCAGCCCTTCCAAAGGCTATCCAATCCACAAGCATTTATTGAATATCTTTGTGAAGCCCCTGTGCCAGGTACTAGAAGTTGACACATGAATTCCAGACACAATCCCTGCCCCCCAAATACCTATACAATCTGTTATTACTAAAGATAGTTTACTATGACATATATTCTCTTAAAGATACTGTTATGGGTACAGAGAAGAGAAGAAAAAAGTCTGGTAGGTCTTTCATGTGTTAAATATAGAACTGTCTCATGAGCCAGCAAGGTCAGGAATAGATATATACGTTATATCTCAAAGTATATAAATCAGGTGCTCAAACACATGTGGACACATATATGCACTATTCACACTAGCCAAAAGATAGGGGTAACCCAAAAGCCCATGAGTGGGTCACTGGATAAACCAAATGTGAACTGTCCAAACTGGGGACCCTCAGTCCAACCTCTGCCATTAAAGAGAGCAAGACTCTGAGACATGCAACCTTGTGGATGAAATCTGAAATCTAAGCCAAAGAAGCCAGACTCGGAAATCTGGGACTATATGATTTGCTGTATATGCAGGGTACGGAATAGGCAAATCTATAGACAGAACGTAAATTACTTACTGCTGGAAGCCAGAAAGGGAGGCTTCTTAGGACAGAATTTCCTTTGGGGGCGATAAAAATCCCCCAGAAACTAGACTGCAGCTGTGCTAACACTTTCCTTTTCGCTGAGACAAAGTAGCAATGTAGGGAAGAAAGGGTATACTTCGGCTCACAGCTCTAGGGTCTAGTGCATTGGGGCTTGAAGGACAGCAGCAGCAGGCCCACGAGGCCACTGCATCTGCAGTCAGGAAGCAGAGAGAGCAATGAATGCTGACTCTTAGCCCCGTCTCTCCTTTTGACCCTACCCCACACTTAGGAGGGGTCTTCACACCTCAGTTAACCCAAACTCAAACTTCCTCACAAACATACCCAGAGGTTTGTCCCCTAAGTGATTCTAGATCCTCCCAGGTTGACAGGTTAATACTTGCACAGCATTGTAAATGTACTAAATGCCAGAGAATTCATTTATTTAACACAGTGCTGGCTAGTTTTATGCCAACTTGACCCAAACTGGAGTCATTGGAGAGAAGAGAGCCTCAACTGAGAAAATGCCTCCATAAGATTAGGCTGTAGGCAAGCAAGCCCGTGGGGCATTTTTTTTTCATTAATGATAAGGGTGGGGCTGCCCCAGGCTGGTAGTCCAGTGTTCTATAAGAAAGCAGGCTGAGCAAGCCGATAAGCAGCACCCCTCCATGTCCTTTGCTTCAGCTCCCACCTCCAGGTCTCTGCCCTGCTTAAATTCCTGCTCTGTCCTGCTTCCTCTGATGATGCACAGTGATGTGGAAGCATAAGACAAATAAACCCTTTCCTCCCTAAGTCGATTTGGTCATTGTGTTTCGTAACCGCAGGAAGAACCCATGGTTAATTCTAGGATCTGTGAATTTTTACCAATTATAAACAAAGAAAGGGAAAGTTAGACAAAGTAGGGGGGAGCTCTTAGAAAGCTTCTGGGAGTATGGAAGTTAACTGGTAGCATCAAGAGAGGATCGGCTATTTTCAAGCCAGGATGACTTTGGGCTTGGTTGTAAGCGATGCGGAACAGCTGACAAAGGCCTTCAAACAAGAGGATCCCTTGACTAGGCCTGTGGTTTGCGCTGGACTTTTGAGTGGAGAACTAACGAGTACAAAAATGGATTCACAAAGGCAATATGTGAAGGCTGCTGGCCCAGTGAGAGATCATAAAGAACGTCCCAGGTATAAAACACCTTCCGGATTGCTTTTCAGCTAAGTCTCTAGAAACACCCTCTGCCAAATTCAAATCCAGAAATACTAGCTAGGGTGGGAAAAAGAAAAAAAAGTACTTTTCAAACTGATTTTTAAAACAGCATAAGCCTGTCGTTTAACACACCCCACGAGCTTTGGCATTCAAATTAACCTACTTCCTCTTCCTGTGGGGATTACTCATAAAAGCTTGTCCCAGCACCAGCACCTCACCAAAGCAGCAAGCCTATTTTGGATGAGAACAAACTGTAGTCAGAAGATGGGTTTGGTAGGCAGAGCTTGGGTGCAAAGCTGACATGTCAGGCTTGGTCACATTAGCATGCTGAAAATAATGCACACTGGCTTGGTTAACACTGCCCGTTAGACCATGTGTTTACGCAGCATCAAAACTGAGCAAGAGGCTGGACAGATGCTCCAGCTGTCTAGAGCACTTGTTCCTCTTTCAGAGGACTGGGTTCCTCGCACCCACGCTGAGCAACTCACAATTGCCTCTTATTCCAGCTGTAGGGAATCTGATGCCTCTTCCGGCCTCCGTGGGTCCCTGCGCACACATATGTGCATGCACACAGAAAAAGAGACCCACATGAACATAAATGAAATAATTCTCTTTACAGTTTTTGAATGCAGACAGGACAAAACTTTGACCGGCTTCACACTATGTAAGCTCTAACATGGCTATGTCCTAACAGAGCTGATCCAGTCAAACTGCAGGTGGGTTCAGACCTTAGTCTTGTTACAGTGAATTTGTCTGCCAGCTTTGCCTTGCTGTGCTGGAGAAATCAGCTACTCAGAACACCAAAGCCCAAGGGGTTTTCTGGATTATCAGTGACAAAACTAGAACTTCTAAGCACCCTGTTTCCAATGTCACCAAAACCTTTGCCAAAGCTCCTCCTCAGGCACAGACTCGGTTTCATCTGGAAAGTGAGAAGGTAACAGAGTCTTGATGTGGAGGGAAGAGCATCTGTCAAACACAACGTAGTGGAAATACAGCGAGCCTCCACTGGCCATAGGTTCCTCATAAACGAGATCCTAAGGCTCCATTCATGTCTGGAGATTCACACCAGTCAAAAACATTCAGGATAAAGCAGGCAACTGTACTGATCATTAACAGCCTCCTCCCTTGTGTTAGTCTTGGAGCAAGACCACGGGGTTTACCTTCTAAGTATGTGGTTAGGCATTCTAAGTATGTGGTTGGAGTATACAGGAGCGCTGCACAAGTTACATGCATGTACTAAAGCATTTTATGTAATGGACTTGAACATCCAGGAGTTGAGTGTCTAGAAGAATCCTGGAACCAGGGCTGGCAAGATGGCTCAGCTGGTAAGAGCACTGACTGCTCTTCTGAAGGTCCTGAATTCAAATCCCAGCAACCACGTGGTGGCTCACAACCACCTGTAATGAGAACTGACACCCCCTTCTTGTGCGTCTGAAGACAGCTACAGTGTACTTAGATATAATAATAAATAAATCTTAAAAAAAAATCCTGGAACCAATTCCCTATCAAAATGAAAGGCTGCCTATGCATTCAAAGAACAAGAACTCAAGTGAGTGCCGGGTGGTGGTGGCACATGCCTTTAATCCCAGCACTTGGAAGGCAGAGGCAGGTGGATTTCTGAGT
>NW_022196900.1:18105587-18110105 GCF_008632895.1 Mastomys coucha | reverse complement strand
TCTGTACAGCTACAGTGTACTCATACACATAAAAATGAAATAAAATAATTCTTTAAAAAAAAAAAAGTGTGTACCTTGACCATATGATGGTTTTCAGGAAGGCTGCAGAGAATTTTTTTCTGTTCTTTTTTTTAAGATTTATTTTTTTATATGTGTAACTGTCTTCAGACACACCAGAAGAGGGCATCGGATCCCATTATAGATGGTTGTGAGCCATCATGTGGTTGCTGGGAATTGAATTTAGGGCCTCTGGAAGAGCAGCCAGTGCTCTTAACCACTGAGCCATCTTTCCAGCCCTTCCTTTTCTTTTCCAAGCCAGTCAATAAACAAATCCTCCTGGGGTCCACCATGTCCTAGGCTGGGCTTTGGGATGCAGAGAGAAAGCTGGTCCAGGATGGTCTCTAAGATGCTCACATGCTCCAGGCTGAGCAGAGGGTGTGTACTAGGAGATAACCTGTCTCGAACAATGGAACTAATAATTACAGGTCCCAACATCTAAGAGTGAGAGGTTTGCAAACATTATCTCGAATTCTTACAGGAAAAACCTCAGGGAGAGAATCATTATCTCCACTTTAAAGATAAGGAAAAGTAAAACTAAGCATCAGGAAGTTGTGGAATTTAGCCCAGGCCACCCAGCCAGAACTAGCAGAACAAAATGCAAACCATTTGCATTTTGTTGAATAAGGCCACTCAGCTCTGGTGGATCTGTCATCCTATTGATCCCAGGGCCCCTTTCAGTATGAACAGAATTTAAAAAGAAGGAAGGAAGGAAGGAACCAAGGAATGAAGGAAAGAAGGGAGGGGGGAAAGAAGGGGGAAGGAAGGAAGGAGAGAAGGAAGAAAGGAAAGAAGGAAGGAAAGAAGGAAAGAAGTGAGGGAGGAAAGAAAGAAGGAAAGAAGGACAGAAGGGGGAAGGAAGGAAGGAGAGAAGGAAGGAGAGAAGGAAAGAAGTGAGGGAGGAAAGAAGGAAGGAAAGAAGGATGGAAAGAAGAAAGGAGAGAAGGAAGGGAGGGAGGGAGGAAAGAAGGAAGGAAGGAAAGAAGGAAGGAGAGAAGGAAAGGAGGGAGGGAGGAGGAAAGAAAGAAGGAAGGAAAGAAGGAAGGAGAAAAAGAAGGAAGGAAAGAAGAAAGGAGAGGAGGAATGAAAGAAGGGAGGAAGGGAGGAAGGAAAGAAGGAAGGGAGGGAGGAAGGGAAGAAGGAAGGGAGGGAGAGAGGAAGGAGGGAAGGAAGGAAGAAGAGAAGGAAGGAAGGATGAGCCATGAACTTAACTCACACAGCACCCTCAGCCAGCTTGTCTGCATTTAGTACGCACTGTAGACAGAAAGTCAAGCATGGGTTGCTCACCTCTGAGATTCTACACAGACTGGGGTCGCAGGGCCCAGAACAGTGGAGGATGAAAGTTCAACCCCAGCTAACCCGATGTGGTTAACTAAAAGTCCTGGAAGTCAGAGAGACTTTGAGAATCCCAGCTGAAAGGCTATTTACCACATCCCACGCTGCAAACTGCCGGCGACCAGCTGTGTACCTATTAAATCTAAGTACGAGAGACTTGGGTGTTTATGTCGACGGATGACTCTTCCTCCGCTCCTTATGGTGGTAGTGAAAGTGGCGAAATCATACCCTGGTAATGACGTTGTAAACTGGTGCTGCCTGTTTGGCAAATACAACGTGTAGCAACGACTGTGAAGTGTTTTATCGCTTGGGATGGAGTCATGCCGTGTGCAGGAGGCAGTCCTGAAGAAGTGATTCAACAGAAGAGAAGCATCACATACACAGACGTGTCTACTATGTCTGAAAGTGGAAAATATTGAGAACACTGAGTAGAAATGGTGACATAGTGGCTTTATGAAGACTCATATGCCTAAGTTCACCTGCTTGAGGTTCAGGGGTTAAGAACAAGATCTCTGGACTTACGGCTGGTGTAATTGACCGTGAGGCTCTGGGAACGCTGACTCGCTGCTGAACGCCTCTATTTCCTCACCTGGAGAGATGGAGATGATAACAGTATCTACTCCATGAGGTTTCTACGAAGATCAAATGACTTAATTACATTCATTAGAGGGCTTTTAATAGTGACTCTCCATAGATTGATATCACTGTTTCTAATATACTCCCACTTCATCTAACATAAGGCTGTCTTGTTCTCCTCCTCAGGCCTTGATATCCTTAGATAAATCCAAGACCCTCAGGACATTTCTCCAGCCCTATTTGCAATCAGTACAGTTTTGCTTTTGTTTGTTTGTTTGTTTGTTTGTTTCTCCAGACTTAAGGGGAAAGAAGGAATGCTCAGCTCGCTTATACTGTCCACTCCGTGCGTCGCCTGTGGTTGTTATTCTGTTGTTATTGAGACAGGTAACCCACGGGCCTTCTTCTTTTTAATTTTTACTCTGCCTCTGTGTGTGTGTGTGTGTGTGTGTGTGTGTGTGTGTGTGTTGCACATGGTCACAGTGCTTATGTGGATGTCACAGAGGTCAGTCCTTCCCTCCCATCATATAGTGTTCTAAGGCTCGAACTTAGGTTGTCAGACTTGGCAGCAAGCACTTTTACCCACCTAGCCATCTTGCTCGTCTCCAGTGTCATTCTCGAATTTCCACTATCATCACTAGCTTTTGCTCTTTTATAGTAACTCCGCCGTACCCGCCTGGACAGACAGCTCTTAGTGTACACACGAATGCACACGCATACCCAGCTGCCTTCGGTCAGTCACTTTTTCATGGGGCCTGAGTCCTGTTGCTGAGTACCAGGTAGAGCCTCTTTCCTCCCTCTCCACTCCGCATTTCCTGCCTTACAGAGTCATTCTTTCAGGAGACCCCGTCCCAATGATAACAGACAGAATTCCTTGAAAGTCTGACCCTCTCCAGATAGTTCAAGCTTTCCGAACAGTTCTCACAATGTACCTTGATGTACCTTGGACATAGGCACCACTGTGGGAACTGGAGCCCGTGAAAGTCTTATATGTTTCAGGGTTTTTTAAAGATTTATTTATTTATTTTATGTATGAGTACACACTGTAGCTGTACAGATAGTTGTGAGCCTTCATCTGGTTGTTGGGAATTGACTTTTAGGACCTCTGCTAGCTCCAGTGAACTCCGTTTGCTCCGGCCTAAAGATTTATTCATTAGTATATATAAGTACATTGTAGCTGTCTTTAGACACACTAGAAGAGGGTGTTAGATCTCATTACTGGTAGTTGTGAGCCAGTAATGAGATGTGGTTGCTGGGATTTGAACCCAGTACCTTCGGAAGAGCAGTCGGTGCTCTTATCCACTGAGCCATGTCACCAGCCTTCATGTTTCGGATTTTTTGTTGTTGTTGTTGTTGTTGTTGTTTTGGTTTTTCGAGACAGGGTTTCTCTGTGTAGCCCTGGCTGTCCTGGAACTCACTCTGTAGACCAGGCTGGCCTCAAACTCAGAAATCTGCCTGCCTCTGCCTCCCAAGTGCTGGGATTAAAGGCGTGCACCACCACAGCCCAGCTTCTATGTTTTCTTTTTAAGATTTATTTATTTACAAGTGTGTGTTATCCTGATGTATGTCTGTGCACTACATGCAAACACCAAGCTCTCAGCAAGCATCAGATCCCTTGAAACTGGAGTTATAGACTGTTATAAGCTGCCAAATAGGTGCTAGGTACTGAACCTGGGTCCTCTGGAAGAGCATCCCACATTTTTAACCACTGTGTCATCTCAGCCCCGAAAGGCTTATATGTTAAGGATTCTGTTTGAAACTCATAACCCACCATGAGAACAAAGCCATATTTTAAGCGCGTTTGCCCATCTCCAAGCCCACCCTTGGAACTAAGGCTCTCCCTTGCCTCCCCAGGTAGGGATACAAGCAAGATGCTTAGACTGAATGGTGGCAAAGTCACAAGAAAGTTTGCCCCACCATAGTTAGAATCCTCACACAAGGTTATGTCTGCAGATGGCAAAGCCTTGAGACAATTTGCTGTGCAGAGTGAGGAAACTACATAGTTTAGTCGTAAATAGTTGCCCCTGGTCATGGCTGTCGCATACGCCCCCACAGTGTTAGTTCTAAAAACTGTACCCTCTGCTTGAGAGATGGCTCAGTGGTTATGAACATGTCCTGATCTTCCAGAAAATCTGAGTTTTATTCCTAGCCCCCACATCAGGCAGCTCATAACCATCTGTAACTCCAAAAATTCCAGTTTTGTTTGAGTGAACACTGGGGAGTTTAGTCCAAATTTATATGGCTGTAAAAGACCTGGGAAAACAGGGGCTAAAGGTGGTCAAAGTTAAGAAGACTCACCACCAGTTAGAAACTTGCATTAAAAACAAACTAACTGGACGTCAGGCGCGCCGCTGCGGCTCAGTGGCTTGCGGCAGGTGCGGCGCTGTTAGCGTAGTCGGGTCCAAGTCTTCTTCCGTCCAGACCAGGTCAGCGAGTGGCTGCTTCCTGGAGCAGAGAGCACATTCATTGAGGAGACTACAGGCACGAAGCAAGCCTCTGAGGACATGGTGGTGATCAAAACTGACTTGACTGATCCTGCTGTCACAGCCTCCT
>NW_022196900.1:18095286-18104949 GCF_008632895.1 Mastomys coucha | reverse complement strand
CATTTCTTACTGATCTTTAACAAATGTGCTAAATAATTTACCTTTTTTTTGGCCAAAGGCTTAGTTATGAAATATATATTTATAATGTTTAAATTATACACTCAAGGTAATGGCAATATGTGACACACCACTAGATCTCTCTGCTCACACCCTTTCTGTTTCAATAAATCTGTCCAAAATCAAGAAAAAAAAAAAAAAAACTAACTAAACTTGGGTTGCTGGTACATACCTTTAATCCCAGCACTTGGGAGACAGAGGCAGGTGGATCTCTGTGAGTTCAAGTCCAGCCTGGTCTACAAAGGAGTTCCAGGACAGCCAGGGCTACACCACAAAACCCTGTCTCAAACAAAAGCAAAACAAAGCACAATAAAAGAAAACAAAGTAACTGATGAGCATGGACCCTGCCTTTAATCCCTGCGCTTGGGAGGTGGAGGCAGGTGGATCTCTGAGAACTTGGGAACAGTCTGGCCTGCATAATGAGTTCTAGGCCAGCCAGAGCTACAAATTGAGGACTTACCTAAAGAACCATCACCATCAGAAAAGCCTTGTCCCCTCCCCTCAAAAAGCCCTGACATAATTACAGCAGGTGGACCACTGAAATAGATTGGAGGGTCCACTCACTCAATCACATGACTTAGGACGGGCATTCTAAAAGCAAGTCAGTGGAGGTGTGGACCAGTAAAATGTTATTATATGAAGCTGAGTCAGTTGGGGTTCCATGAAAGAGAGAGGTGGGAAGGAGGAAGGAAGGAAGGAAGGAAGGAAGGAAGGAAGGGAGAGAGGAAGGAAGGGAGGGAGGAAGGGATGAATTGGATCTTTCACAACATACACAGGTGACATGTTGGATTATAAATATAAAGACAAAAGTGATTGCTATAATACAGATTTTAAAAGGAAGGGCTGGAGAGATGGCTCATTAGTTAAAACCACTTGTTGCTCTTGCAGAGGATTTGAGCTCTGTTCCCAATGCCAAGCCAATCAGACCACAAACCACCTTTAATTCCAACTCCAGGGAACACATGCTTTCTTCTGACCTCTGAAGGTACCTGCACTCAATTGCACATACCCTGCACCTCACAGTTAAAAATAAAATAAATCGCCAGGCGGTGTTGGCACATGCCTTTAATCCCAGCCACGAGGTAGGAAGATCTCTGAGTTCGAGCCCAGCCTGGTCTACAGAGTGAGTTCCAGGACAGCCAGGGCTACACAGAGAAACCCTGTCTCAAAAAAAAAAAAAAAAAAAAAAAAAAAAAAAAAAAAAGAAAAAGAAAGAAAGAAAGAAAAGAAAAAAGAAAACATAGCAGAATATCTTCATGTACTTAGGGTAAGCATCAGTTTCCAAAATCAAATACAAAGAAGTATAAACTAACAAATAACTTGGTAGGCAATTTCATTAAGGCAAATAACTTCTAATAACCAAAAGACCAAAATCATAAGATCAAGAAGGGAAACCACAGATTGGTAGAGATAACTTAAGGTACACATACCTGGACTGGTGAGATAGCTCAGTGGTTAAGAGCTCTGACTGCTCTTTAGGAGATCATGAGTTCTGATCCCAGCAACAACATGATGGCTCACAACCATCCGTAATGAGAAACAATGAAAACCTATGGGCCAGAACGGGGCTGGAGTGAGAGGGGGAAGGGGGTGGCGGGGAAATATATATGTATATGAATAGTCTATGTCACTTACAAGAGCTAAGAGATAACAACCTGAATGCCCACCAATGGCAGTGTGACAAGCATCTGTGGAATACAATGACAAAAGACAAGGTACTGTCTACAAGATACAAGGAGGGTGCATGTCACAGACATAAAGAGTCTTTGGTTCCATTTATATGAGGGTTCAAATGAGGTACCTAGGCAATGGAAGGAGAATTATGGGGGCCACTGGCTGGGAAGGGAACCTTCTGCAGAAATGGATCTGATCCATTTATTAATCTATTCTAGATTTCTTTTTATTTCTGTTTTATTTTAGAGATAGTGTCTCTTTGTGTAGCGAGAAGATTCAAACTCATGATCCTCTTGCCTCAGCCACTACACTGCTGAGTGGACAAATGTAGGCTAGGCTATCATATCCGGGCCTGGGTGTAGTCTTCATTTGGATCCAGGGGGTGGCTTCAAGAGTGCTTCAGTCTAAAAATGATTAAAACAACTGGAATGAATTCCAGTTAGTAACCAAACTCAGTATTGGTGCATTTTGTGTATATTAGTCTTAACGGTTTTTTTAAGGCTCCTCTTTCTCCTCTATTTTCATCCTCTTTGTGTATCTCTAAAGTTTGAGAAGTGTGTGTGTGTGTGTGTGTGTGTGTGTGTGTGTGTGTGTTTGACCAAGTTGGTTTGATTGATTGACCCTACTTCCTCATGTATGAATTCTCTTAGTTCCCGGATGAGGCTTCTTTGGATTTTAGAAATCTGTTGAGCTTACATTGATTGGTGACACAGTTTCGGTAGCCTCCTCTCATTGTGGAGAGGACATGCTAGTCGGTCCTGGTAGATGTCTATCAGTATGGAGAGTCCTGGTCCCTTGAGGGCCCTTGAGTGTAGTCTGCACTCTATCTGGGATAGATGCTGTCTTTCCAGAGAGACGAAGGAGGAAGGAGAGCAGACAAGTACGGCTGCACTGGCCGGCCTCACCTGGTTCCTAAGCTTGCACTTATTAGAAATTCAACGTCCTCCACCCAGGTCATGAAAATCAGAACTTCTGGGCGGGCCCTCAGCCTGCTGTCGCCCATCTTCTAGGTCCCGTGGCTGGAGACTGAGAGGGACTGTCCCAAAGAATGTCCCAGTTAACTTCCCGAGCAACCACTGAGGTTTTGTCATCCCTGTGGCTGTCAATCACTATTTCCCAGTTTTTGGTAGACTCTTGGCACATTATCTTTTAAACATAGTCCAGTCTGACTTGGAACTCCTGATCCTCTTACCTCAGTCTCCTGAGTGTTATTGAAATTTATAGGCATGCGCCACCACACCCAGCCTTGTCACGGATACTCTTAAAAGTTTTAATTGTAAAATAGACAGCAAGGAGTTTGCCACCTTAACCATTTGAGAGTATACAGACCAGTAGTGTCTAAGTTCATTATTATACACCCAACCTGTGAAGCTCTTCATCTTGCAGAATTGAAGCCCCGTACCCATTAAGCAGGGGATTATTCCATCATTGTATAAGTTCAAATCAAGGTTTTTTTTAAATATTTTTTTTGAGACAAAATCTTACTATGTAGTTTAGGCTGGCCTTGAACTTCAGATCCTCGTGCCTCAGTTCCCAGAGTAGTAGGATTACAGGTGCCTGGCACCATGCCTGAGTTTAGTGGAGATTTTGGTTTATTATTGTGTGTGTACATGTGGAGGTCAGAGAGCAACCATGAGGAGCTGCTTCTCTTCTTCCATCTTTTATATAGGTTCTGGGTATTGAAGATGGGTTTCTAGGCCTGTGGGGTAAGCACCTCAGAAGGGAACCTACTGAGCCATCTCACCAGCCCTTTAGTGGATTTGAGGTTTTTGTTTTGTTTTGTTTTTTGTTTTTGTTTGTTTTTGTTTTTGTTTTTGTTTTGAGACAGGGTTTATGTATCCCTGGCTGTCCTGAAACTCACTCTATAGACAGACTGGCCTTGAACTCAAAGATCCACCTGCCTCTACCTCCCAAGTGCTGGGATTAAAGGCATGTACCACCGTTTAATGGGGTTTTAAAAGCACGTTTGGCCTATCAAATGCCATCTTGGGGGAATTTGAGATCAGTAGGACCTGAGCAAGAAGAAACGTAGCTCAGACAGGACCAAGAGTAGTTGGAGAACACAGATGATCAGTGGTGTGAAAAGCACAGAGGTCTTGAGCTTCCCAAAGCATTGGGTGCCTCACACACCCCAGGTGTGGGCATCTCTCTAAGACAAGCCCTGTGGTGCCTGAAGAAGGGGCTGGGGTGGAATTGGAATTTAGGAAGATCACTTCTGCTAGTGTGCAGAGATTAGGCCGGGGAGCCCAAGACCAAACGTAAGGACATCAGGAAAAGATCTTGTAAGAGTCTGAGCAAGAGATGGTGAAAAGCCCGGCCATGATGGGAAAGGAGATAACCGGAAGAATCAGGACAGACGTGGGAGGGAAATGGGCAGACTGGGTGAGGCAAGTGAGTAGCAAAACAGAACAGAAGTCCTAGTGGCTGATGAACGTGCACACACTTATATCCTATTTGTGTGTCTGTGGGTTCACTAGGTTCAAGCTTGCCCAGCTGGCCTTGGTCAAACTCTGCTCCAAGCAGCTTCCATCCAGGGATCCAGACAGAAGGCCTATCAGCCGCCACCTGTAGCATCTGTGGCTTTGGAAACCCCAGCACAGTGCCACGAGAGCCTATTAGAAAATGTCACATGGCCATTCCCTTGTTCAAAGCAAGACCCATAGAGGAGCCAAGTCTAAGAAAGAGACTCTCTGAGCAGAAATGGTGAGGGACTGTGGGTACTGCATAACAATAATATATTCTAGAACAGGAAGCCAGACCAGCTCCAGGGAGGCACCCACTGAAGGAAAGAGCAGAGAAGAGGGGGGAAAAAGCCTCTCTGGGGAGGCTGGAAAAGATGAAGAGAACCTTCTGGAGCATAGTGAGTGCATTGCCACTGTGGTGCTGAGATGTTCCAGTGGAGGCATCAAAAAGGCATCTGGAGAGATGGTCCCCAGGGCTCTGTAATGATGGGCTGAGATCGTCTTGGTGAGTCATGAGCATGAGGTTGGTCAGGAGAAGGGATGAGATCATCCAGGGAGAATTTGCAGAGCTAGAAATGAAACAGGCCTAGCACAGCACAGTCAGAATTTCAAAGTAAGGTTCTTAGGAAAAAAAATACACCTGCAACAAGACTAGGAATATGGTTTCTAGAAACTAAGAATGGAGTAGTTGAAGAGAGAGTGCTCAAGAGATTCAAGCACCGAAACAAAACTCAAGGGTTCTAACAACCAGAGACCAACTTCTGAGGGTGGTCAAAGACTCCCAGGCTTCCTCCCTGGGAGTGTATGTAGCTCAGTTTCAGAGTGCTTGCCCAGCATGTGTGACTAAGATAGACTTTAAGACAACAAATGATAGGGATTGGAGATGTGGTTCAGCAGTTAAGAGCACTTATGCTCTTCTAGAAGATCCAAGGTCAGCCGAGCATTGGTGGTGCATGTCTTTAATTCCAGCACTTGGGAGGCAGAGGCAGGAAGATTTCTGAATTCGAGGCCAGCCTGGTCTATAGAGTGAGTTCCAGGACAGCCAAGGCTATACAGAGAAACACTATCTCAGAAAAGCCAAAAAAAAAAATCCAAGTTAGACTCTCAGACCTGGCATCTCATGACCACCTGTAACTCCAGCTGCAGGAAGAGCCCACAGAACACTGACCTTCTGGCCTGTACCAAAGATGTACACACACGTGAGCATACACAGACAGACAGACAGACATGGACACAAATGGAAACTGACACAGACACATACCAATTTTTTAAGATAGCAAATGGGGGCTGGGGATTTAGCTCAGTGGTAGAGGTCTTGCCTAGCAAGCCCAAGGCCCTGGGTTCAGTCCTCAGCTCTGGAATATAAAAATAAAAAACAAGGTAACTAAAGATAAAAAAATGTAAAAAAAATGATTTAAAAAAAAAGACAGCAAATGTGAAAACACTTTCAATGGATCCCATTAACCTGCCCCTACCCTTGTAACTATTCTTCAAGGATAGGGGATGGACCAGGAATTCAAGATCACTTCTGCCATGGTGCAGAATAGCCCAGATAGAACTGGAGGACACCAGGAAAAACACTGACCAAGCTACAGATAGAAGGCTACGTTCCTCCGGACGGTCACTCAGAGTGCATGTTTCTTGTTGCATAGCATACAAACCCTAAGTGCACTCAGAGTGCAGCATCTTCTCAGAGTGAGCACAGCTGTGTGAGCAGCTGCATCCCCCGAAGCCCTCCATCTGCTCCCTCTGTTTGCTGATGCCCTGAACCCCAAAAGTTTGGAACTAGCGAGTTTCCGGTATAGGAAGCTTCCAAGCCCTCACAGCTCCTCCTCACCACCACCTCCCCACCCCAGCCTTCTTCAGCTCACTAAGCTTCCTTGGTTCATCTGTTCTTCCTTCTGGTTGTCATCCTTTGAACCAACTTGTTTGGAGAGCTCATGTGTCCTGTGCTGTATACAGGGGGCAGGGAGAGAATACAAAGGCAAGAGGCACCAGACTTCGAGCTAAAACAACAGGCATGCTCCAGGGCAGTTAGCGTACAGTATGGTGACCATAATGATGGAGTGGCACTGGGTCTGGGTGGAGAGGGCGTGTGCATGAACAGTCAGGCGGCAGCACTTAGGAAAATAATTGGAACTGTGTGGGCAAGATCAGCAGGATGTCCAAGTCAGATGGGATGGAAGAGAGAGGACTGGCTTTCTCTTTGTTACATTACAGACTTCTGTAGATGAACTTGGTTGCTCACAGCTTATTGTAGGCAGAAAAGCTGTAGCCCTGGCTTTCAAGAGAATCTAGTAAGTCAGATCAACAGTGCTGCAGCAGAACAGTAGAGGGCGCTGAAGTCTTGTGCTTGACGCTAAAATAATGCACCCCTCCAGCACCACCACCCCCCAAAAAAAATTTTTCATGAAAGTTCTCTGAAAAAAGATAAGGACGCAGATGAAGCCCCGAGAGTGTACTGAGTATGGTCAGAGTCACACAGCCTCTCACTAGCAGAGCCAGCCTCATGCCCCAAGCTCATTCAAGTCACTGTGCTGCTCTCAATTTTCCCAAAAATCTCAGTTCCTAAAATCCAGGTGCTTCATGCATCTTTTTGTTTTAATTTCCTTCTCTCTTTTTCTTTAAGAGATGGTGAAGGGAAAATGATCCATGGTGTAGAGGCGTATGTATGTACGTATAAATGTCTTACAAGTAGCATAGGATTAGCCTGTGTGTCCCTTTTCTTCCTGCCTCTGAACAAAGTTGGCAGTTCCAAACATGGTGTCCTCTTTTGCCATGCCATTTTACATGCAGGCAGAATGCTGTATACATAATAAATAAATAAGCTTTAAAAAGAAAGAAAGCCGGGCAGTGGTGGCGCACGCCTTTAACCCCAGCGCTTGGGAGTCAGAGATAGGTGGATTTCTGAGTTCGAGGCCAACCTGGTCTACAGAGTGAGTTCTGGGACATCCAGGACTATACAGAGAAACCCTGTCTCTAGAAACAAAAGCAAAAGATAAAAAGAAAGAAAGAGAGAGAGAGAGAGAGAAAGAACACAAGAAAGGAAAGAAAGGAAGGAAGGAAGGAAGAAAGAAAGAAAGAAAGAGATAAAGAAAGAACACAGGTCAGAGGGTCCCAGGACCACCACTCTTTCTAGTGTTCTCCTCTTAACTAGAGGAGGTAATAGCTCATCGCTTTTCAAGGGATTCAGAGTTTGCCAAGTTCACTCCCCCTATGTCAGAAGTAGCTCATAAACTCAGGAATCCCAGTGGACCATCCCAGGCACATATTAGACACAGCTCTTATCTCTACTTCAGGGCTTGCAGGCCCATGATGCCCAGCCTCTTTGTCCTCTCTCAGATGCCCTCTACTGAAAGCCAATGGGGCCTAGCTAGGTAGGCTGGTATATTTGGAGCTTCTTGAAAAGAAGGTAAAATTATGACAACCGGAAGATAGTAGGAGGTGCACAACACATGTGGGCTAGAGGAGGGAGCACCTCACAGCTCCAGACCCAGGTGTACCCTACTTGCCTACCACTTAAGTAAGGTACAGTACACCGCTCTCCTTTCCCTGTATCCAGCCTCCCAGGAAACTGTGGCTGGTCCCTGCAAATAGGTTCTGTGTCTGTGTTTTCTCTGACCCCGGTTCCTGGCACAGAGCCTGGGAGAGAAGACCTCACTCAGTCAATGTTTGCTAAATTGAATTGAACAGAGCTGCACGGAGGCCAGAATTATTGACCTTTCCAGGCAATGTTTTTGTTTTCCTGTCTTTGCAGGAAGCACAGGGCACACTCAAAGAGGTAATTGGAGAGTGTGTCGTGGAGAGATTACTGAGAGAGGGCTGAACAGGTTCAAGGAAATAAAGATGAGAAAGTGTGCAGGCATCTGCAGGCATGGGAAGCAGTTACTCCTCCCCAAACTTGAAGGCTCAGAAGAAGAGATCTGGGGAAGAACATGGCAAGCTGCCAAAAGATAGCCAGTGGGCGGGGTGAAGTAAAAATCTCATCCCACATTCTCCCTTCTTCACTCTCTTATATCCTGATGTTGTCTCTTGTTGTTTGGATCCAAATAGAACCCAAAAAAGCCCAGGGTACAAGCCATAAAAGGCAGCTTCTCTGGGCTTAGAGCAAAGGGTTGAAAACTCAAGAACATACATGGATGGGGCAATGAGGAATGCCTGACACAAGATAAGTGGCTTTCCCTAAAACACTCTCCACTCTGCAGTGGCATCAGAACTGCATCTCTTTTTCTTGTTGGTTGGTTGGTTGGTTTTGAGACAGGGTCTACCTATATAGCTCTGCTTCTCCTTGAATTTTCTCTGTAGACCAGGCCAGCATCAAACTCACAGTGATCTACTTGCCTCTGCCTCCCGGGTGCTAGGATTAAAGGCACACTCTGCCACCTTATAACAGTCTATGGTCCTGTAGTGGTTGGTGATGTCAACTTGATAGAATTTAGAAATCACCTAGGAGATGGGCCTCTGGACTTGCCTATGGGGGGAATTAGCTTAACTGTGTTGGTTAAGCTAGATAGGAAGACCTGCCCACTGTGGGTGGCATCATTCCCTGGCTGGGGACGTAGACTGTGTAAGTGGAGAAATGCAGGTGAACAGCAGCAGGAACCCATTTGCTTTCCAGTTATGATCGTGGGTATGATCTGACGAGCTGCTTCACGCTCCTGCAACCTTGACTTCTTTACTGTGATGCACCACACCCTGGAACTATGGACCAAAATACAAACCCTTATTTTCTGTCAGGGTATTTTATCACAGCAACAGAAAAAGAACTAAGGCATGCCCCTTCTGTTCTTCTCTGACCCTTCTGAGAGCAGACCATTCATGTTCCATTTGCCTCTACATCCTAATGCATTCAGTGTATCTTCTAGCCACCATAGGCGCGTGGGTAGGTAAGATAAGTCAAATCATTGCATGAGAAGAGATTGTCCAGGAGAAAATACCAAGCAAACGATCTCATTAAACTCGATAATTTAACAGGGGTTATGTCAGACTTTGGAATTAGAAGAGTATTCCAGATAGGCCCACATGTTCTGTGCCCAAGTGCCAATTAAGAACAATTCTAGGCTAGAGAGAGGGAGAGGGGTCAACAGTTAGGCAAGTACTCCCTTGTAGAGGACCAGAGTTCTGCTCCCATCCATCCAGCTGCAGGGCATCCAGTGCCTCTGGTCTCTGAGGACACCTGCACTCACGTGTATTAACCCTTATATAAACATATGCACATCAGTAAAAATAATAAGAATTGATCTTCAGAAAAAAGAAAAGCCTTGCAGCTCAGGACCTCTGGATGATGTCCAGAGATAGCATTTCATCACATAGTTCCCTCAGGCTCTATGGGGAAGAGTCTTGGAATTCCTAGGTGCTACTGTTTCCTATATGAGGAACCTCTATATGAGGGTATATGAGCTATATGAGGGTACCTCTTCTATGGAATTACTTTCTCTCTCTCTCTCTCTCTCTCTTTTTTTTTTTTTTT
>NW_022196900.1:18092276-18095211 GCF_008632895.1 Mastomys coucha | reverse complement strand
TCAGAAATCCACCTGCCTCTGCCTCCCAAGTGCTGGGATTAAAGGAGTGTGCCACCACCGCCCAGCAGAATTACTTTCTCTTATAGAAGAAATATGAGACCCCCATACTAATGCAGGTCAGTCCCTCTGGACCAGTACTTCCAATTCAAGGCTGTCATGTAAATCTCTTAAAAGAGAGAATTAACTATCCATCACCTTGGTGTTGACACTGAGTAAGAAGCCACTCCCAAGCAGGGTGGTGGCTTTAATCTGGTGACTGCACACTATCATCAGAAGCATAATCCTTTCAAAGGTGTGCTTTACCATGTTGGCTGCATCTGAAGAGTGGGGGTAGGTAGGAACTGGTAGATGAATCGAGAGGTTGTTTTCAAGAGGCCAAAAATGATGATACATGTAGGTCTAGGAGCTTAGAAAGCTTAGAGCTTAGAAAGCGGTGAGAAGTATCGTGTGAGTTGAATGGAGAGACTATATCATTTTCTGTGATGGAGAGTGGACAGTATTACTATGTAGGGCTTGGGGTCTGGGCAACTGGGAAAAGACCAACAGATACAGAACAAGTTTTATGGGACAAAAATTATCAGTCAGTTTGAGACTTGTATTTGAAAGTGCCCATGGGACATTCAGGCGGAGGATCTAGTAGATGCCAAAACTTCAAAAGCAATATTTATTAATATATCAATTCACTCTTCATACTCATCTCACTCACGTGTAATACAATGTCCCATGCCTGCTAGACGGCCCCACCAGACAAAGATCTGGCAAGCATCTTGTGGGTACAAAGAGCACACAAGCCAGCAACAGAAAATCAGAGTGAGCAGCCACTTCTGCAGGGGAAGGCCCCTGGCTTGCACACATTCAACCAACCAAAGTGTGTAAACCCTTGCTCTGAATCTACACAGTGTGCTCAGGGCTAAAGACTTGTAAGACAACATGAAAAGAGTCCCTGCCATCAAGGAGCTGGGCAGTGGGAAGGGGGCTGAGATTTAAGCACTTCCCCAAAAGCAACCACACGTAGGGGCCCTGAGTAAATGTCCAGTGAGAGAGGGGAGATTTGAAATAAGATTGGCCAATCACATCTGGATAGATGGGTTGACACTAACAGGTACTAAAGGTTCAAGAACCAAGAGTGACCCAAGAGACAAGAAAGGACATTCTGGATACAGTGCCTGGCTTGAGCCAGGACTAAGGAAAGAGATGAATCTATATTACGTTGGTTTATGGCAGCAGTTCTCAACCTGTAGGTCACGACCCTTTGCAAGATATCAGATATCTTGCACATCAGTTATTTACATCACAGTTCCTAACAGTAGCAAAATTGTGGTTTTATGAAATAATTTTATGGCTCAGGGTCACCACAACATGAGGGACTGTATTAAAGGGTCGCAGCATGAGGAAGGTTGAGAACCACAGGTGTATAGAAAGGGCTGGTCCATAGGGACATGAAAAGGGTGAAGATAGGCAAGGAAAGGAAATGCCAAGGGACCCTCACCAAGGAAAGGATCCAGACACGTCCAGAGCTGGCTGTAGTCTCCCACGCTTTCATACCAGGACTCGGGAGGCAGAGGCAGGTGGATCTCTGTACATTCAAGGCCAACCTGGTCTATACGGATTCCAAGACATCCAGGGCTACATGGGGAGACTCTTTCTTTCTCGAAAAACAAACAAAGACCCAAACCGCCAGACCAGTGTGCAGGTACACTCTTCCCTAAGACATCTTTGGGATGGAAAAGATTTAGCTCTTGTAATGAATCCTAACTGGTTTTCTTAAAGTGGGTAAAATGGGGCCAGAGTGATGTCTCAATGGTTAGAGCTGTACTGCTCTTACCGGGCAACTGAGTTCAGTTCCCAGCACCCACTTCAAGTAGCTCACAAACACCTCTCACTCAGTCCAGCAGATCTGCCGCCCTCTGCTGGACTTTGAGGGCAATTACAGTCACATGAACTGATCCCAGATAGACACCCTCCTAATCATATTCATAACTAAAAATAAATAAATACATAATTTAAGCAAACTGTATTAACCCTCTCCACAGCACAACTTACAGTGAAAGCATGCCTAATTCTATGCCCAGTGTCTGTAATTCTAGCATAGGATCACACACTTTAGTTATTCCACCACGGCAGCATACAGGAGGCAGACGCTACTCACATGTGTAAGACAAACGAGCCTTTAAGACGAACAGAGTCCCTAACAAACCCTTGTAGTGAACACCATTCTTCAGAAAACTGGGCGATTAAAGTGGTGGCAGGTGTGTGCCCTCTGTCATCAGGAGAGAGATGAGCGAGCAGGGTCGATTGCCACACGCCTTTCAGAGATTTATAGTGACCGGGCTGTGGTTTCCAGATGCCCTCATTGGTGGACCAATTTCACCCAGGCGTTGCTTAATAATTTAAGTCATGACTCTCAGGCTTGGGTGGAGACCAGGAACTACCATGGTGAGGGGGTTCTCTGGACAGCTCAAAAGCATGGTTACTGGAAAATTGGTTTGGTGCGGTGCCTGTGCTGTCTCGGGCTCCTTCAGATGTTTTCATGCCAATGCAGCTGCTAGGGCCCACTTAGACTTTCAAACCAGTCTCCCAGCATGGGCTCTGTGATCAGTATTTTAAACAAACCTCCAAGGTCCATTTGCTCATTTATTTACAAACATTTCTTTGGGTTTGGCTAAGTGATGGATCCATTCCAGGCTTAGGATGTACTAGTGAATAAGACCAACTATGTATCTCCCTTAAAGAAACATGTTTTGTCTCAGCTCTTGTAGGTGGAGTCTGAGAACCATTGCTTTAAGATAAGAGGGGGTGTCCTAGCTGGGCAGTGGTGGCGCATGCCATTAATCCCAGCACTAGTGAGGCAGAGGCAGGCGGATTTCTGAGTTCAAGGCCAGCCTGGTCTTCAGAATGAGTTCCAGGACAGCCAGGGCTACACAGAGAAACCCTG
>NW_022196900.1:18081585-18092266 GCF_008632895.1 Mastomys coucha | reverse complement strand
AAAAAAAAAAGAGGGGGTGTCCCCCTGAGAAGAAGAGAGGCAGGGGTGGGAGAGTTGACCAGAAAGAGAACCACAAAACACAATTTGTTTGAAGGTTTTATAATGGTATTGGATACATGGTGTACCTGTTCTTAAAATTAAAATAACAAAGAGCCATTGTAGGGTATAGGAGGTAATGTTGAGCTGGGGTTAGGTGAGCAGTTACCTATTGAAGAACTCAGGGACTGGTTAAGGTCACAGGGATCCCTTACCTTGACTGCCATAATTATATGTTGCTGACAACAAACCCCCTTCAAACCACAGTGCCTAGAAGCGGGCACTCATTTCTTATGATTCAGGGTGTAGGCAGGCAGCTCCAGTAATCTGCTTTAAGTTGCACGCTGGTTCTCTCCCCACAGAGACGTTTATCCTGGCTTTCTTTTGGTGTTGGGGGAGGAGCCCAGGGCCTCTTACAGCTCAGCACGTGCTCAGCGAAAGCAGGTGCTGCCAGATCCATGCTGGGTTTCTTCCCTGGGTAATGTCTCAGAGCTTTCCCAAAGCCAGCACAAACAAGCAGGCATCCTTGAGTCCCTGCTGACTGATGTGCCACTGGTCAAATGAAGATGAAGCCATGCTGACCCCAACACGGGAGGGAAGGACAGGTAGTGTGGATACCAGAGGGTTGCTTCTTCACCTGTCACTACTAAAATGTATCAGTTATTCTGGCAGGCTCCTGTCCAGGTTTGTTCTCTCCTCCCCCTCCCCCCTCTCCCCTCCCCCCCTCTCTTTCCTATTTGGGATCTGGATGATATGTTAAGTCCTCCCCTGGCTCCTGGCTCCTGGCTCCTGGAGATTCTTACTCATGGGCTTGTAAGAATCTTCACTGGGATGCTGTCTGCTGTCAAGAGATCATTAAAGCTGCCACGGGACCATCAGGAAATCCTGGCCAATGCTATAGTCACCCTGAGTTAAAGACATATACTCCTGTGTCTTTTGTGTATTTGATTTGTTTCTGGGGGCAAAGTCAAAGTTTTGTAGGAGAGAGAGAGAGAGACAGAGACAGAGACAGAGACAGAGACAGAGAGAGACAGAGAGACAGAGAGAGACAGAGAGACAGAGAGAATGCTGTATGCCAGTGCCCTCCCTTATAGAGAGACCTCTTTGTGTTGTGGGTCTGAGACTGGAACTCAGGTTGCTACTCCTCTTCTAGAAGATTGCATGTGCACAAGCATCTTTGTTTACAATGTAATGTTGAGAGTACAGTACAGTTTTGTGTCTTATGCTGTTCACCTAAACCGCACCACTAAAAACACCCCACGCCATTACAACCCCTGCCAAATAACCGAGTTACAATGATAGGCAACAGGACATGCTATTTTAATTTTCCTTTAGTCACTTGGTTCCTATCTCTAGCTATTATCAGCCATGCTATCATGACTCATTCAGTACAGAAGTCTTGTTCTGCACTAGGATTTTTTTTTTCTTCTTTTGAATGTACTGAGTCCATGGTTTTTTTTTCCCCCCTTACATTAGTGTAAGGTGTTCAAGGGTTGCTTCAGTGTTTCTCAGTGAATAACTGAAGAGACGGTTTTCTTCCACACAGATAAGTGCTTCCCTCTGCTCCAGCGAAAGCTGGCCAGGCACAGCCAAGCCTTTCAGAATGGGCCCATTTCCTCTTGTTTGGTTTCCTCTTAGTTGACAGTCCTCATCTGTCCCCGTTTCCCACGAGAGTATGCAGGGCAGCCTAGACGGGTTGGCTTTTCCCCGATTGTACCACAACTAGAGAAAACTGTGAATATTCCCACGGTTGCCTTTGTCCAAACTATGGAAAACTGGCCTTTTTGTTACTCATAACTGGCATGGGCTGTGTTTGGGTCAGGAGCCCAAACCAAACTACACAGAGTGACCTCAGCCCAGGGAACTTGAGAAACATCTAGATAACACTGCTAGGAATTGTTTCCTCACATGAACTGGCATTTGAACTATGTACTGGTTTTATGTACTTTTTTTTTTTTATATTCCTGAAGCTACTGTAACGGAAAAAACTGCATTAGCATTCATAAGTCAAAGACCTAGCTTAGAGATGGGAATGCAGCTCAGTTGGTAGAGTACTATCCTAGCTTCGACAGATCCTGGGTTTGCTCCCTAAAATTGCACAAACCAAGTGTGGTGCTGCATACCTGTGACCCCAGAATATGAGAAGTGGAGATAGGAACAACAGAAGCCCAAGATTATCCATAAGGTTGAGGATAGCCTCAAAGATAAGAGATATCTCCAAAACACGCAACAAACTTGGTGTGAGCATAGTTCAGTAGTAGAGAACTTGTTTAGCTTGCTAAGACCAAGGGTTCAATCTCCAGCATCAAACAAAATAAGGTAACTGAAGGTTAACAAGATGGTTCAGTGGTTAAGAGCAAAAACTGCTTTTCCAGAGAACCAGAGTTTGGTTCCTAACACCCACTTCCCCCACTTACAACTTCTTAACTCTTCTGGCCTTCAAGTGTGTCTGCTCTCATCTACACGGACACACAGATCACACACACACACACACACACACACACACACACACACACTTAAAATAAATGAGAGTTCGCAGTTGGAATGACAGATTGGCACAATTGTATATAATGTGTTAATGTGTGAACTTGGGGAATACAAATACAAGAGGAGGGGGTCCCTTCACCTGCCTCTGCAAACAAAGCTGATTACCACAGACTGTCCAAGATGGGAGAGAGATCTAAAGGCCACCCAAATGTGTTTATCCAATAGTGCGAAGGTGAAACATTGTCACAGGGGCTGACAGAATTGGGCAGCTTCATGTGGTTGAGACTGTACTTGAGTCTAGATTGCAATGAAATTGAAACCATGAGACACAAAAGGATTTTTACCCTCACATTATTGCCTGGTAATTTTGATGAGGATTTTACTGGTGGTGTTATTGTCTATCCTTCTGTCTAAAAGTGGAGGTTTGCCGGGCAGTGGTGGTGCACACCTTTAATCCCAGCACTTGGGAGGCAGAGGCAAGCAGATTTCTGAGTTTGAGGCCAGCCTGGACTACAGAGTGAGTTCAAGGACAACCAGGGCTATACAGAGAAACTCTTTCTCGAAAAACAAAAATCAAACAAACAAAAAAAGTGGAGGTTACAACCCAGAGCTGGTTTGAAAACACCTCACTCAGCAATGCAAGAAGATGAAAGGGAGTGGCCTTCACCTGCAGGTGACTCTGTTGTGGAGAATGGGTGGGGAACCGTAAAGCCCTAACTCCTTTGGCTGCTTCAAGTAGGCAAGACATTGAAGTGCATCTAGACACACAATCCATTTTTTTTTCTGCCTTTCATGAGACACTACCAAATGCATTTCAGTCTATCTCTCTACATCACTTCAGTCTAACTAATGACTGATCACTTAGCAAGTCAGGTCCTGAATGGATTTTGACCTAGGACTGTTAGACACAACAGAACTCTTTTTGTTCAAGGGGGGCAAGCAAACATGAGCTGGCATGTGGGTGCTGGGACCCAAACCTGGTTCTTCTGCAAAAGCAGCAAGTGCTCCTAACAGCCCATCCATCTCTCTAGTCCCACCATCACTGCAGGGCAGGCATGGCGGCTGGACAATGGAGCACCTACCTGGTCACATGGCATCCACAGGCAGGAAGCAGAGAGGGGTGGATGCTGGGGTTCATCTTGCTTACTCCTTTTGTTTTGGTCTGAAACCCCAGTCCACTAGCTTACGATGTCCACACTGAGGGCAGAGCTTCTTACATAATTAACCCAGGCTAGAAATTCTCCTACAGATATGCCCAAGGTTTGTGCCCTTGGTGATTTTACACAATCACAGAGTATGAGCCCTTTCTGGAAAAACAAAACAAAAACAAAAAATGGGGGCAAGGGGTGGGGTGGAGAATAGTCACACATCCCTGGCATTGGGAAGAACATTTTAGGGAATTTCCAGAAGTCTTCCAATGGGCAAATGCACATTAATAGCTAAACAGAGATCAAACAGTGATTCGAAGTAGAAAAGAGCACCCAAACTCCCTACATCTGGGAAGGAGGAAACCTTGCAGACAAGATTTAAACCTAGCATGATCTCAGCAGGCAGCCTTGGTGGTCTGAGTCCTTGCAGCAGGATGATGTGGGTACCTCTCACTCCTCCAGGGAAAGCAAGCAAGACACTTAAGCCAATGCTTGGGGACTGCAGGGACCTAGGCTGTGGTGATAGCAAGGACCTGAGAGAAGCTTGGGAAGGTTGCTACGGTCTGAGTTTGGTTTGTTCCCTCCAAAACTTGTGGAGACTTGATTCACTGTGTAATGATATTGAGAAGTGATGGGGTCTAAACACTGACGTCTTTCTCACAGGATTGGGTTAGTCATTGCCCCCTACCCCACACCTACAAGAACTGATTATACAGTAGTACTATATCCCTGTAATCCTGGATGGTACCCAGAAGGCTAAGGTGGTAGGAGGAATTCCAGACCTAGGCTACAAAGCCACTTCCTTCCAGACTTTGTTACAAAACAAAAGGAAACAACAGATGGGTTGTGGAGGTGCAGACCTTTAATCCTAGCACTTGGGAGGCAGAGGCAGGTAGATTTCTGAGTTCTGGACCTGGACAGCCTAGTCTACAGAGTGAGTTCCAGGACAGCCAGAGTTACAGAGAGAAACCCTATCTTGAAAAGTCAAGCCGGGCAGTGGTGGCACAGGCCTTTAATCTCAGCACTTGGGAGGCAGAGACAGGTGGATTTCTGAGTTCAAGGCCAGCCTGGTCTACAGAGTGAGTTCCAGGACAGCCAGGGCTACACAGAGAGAAACTCTGTCTTGAAACTACCCCCCCACACACACACAAAAAAAGAAAAAAAGAAAGAAAGAAGGGAAGGAAGAAAGAAAGAAAAAGGAAAGAAAGAGAAAAGTCGAAAAAAAATAAATAAAGGCAATCAATGGTTAAGAACCAAGGCAGCCCTTCCTGAAGGGCTCCTTACTTTCATAGAGCAATATGAAGCCTTCACAGGAAGATCAGATATGGCTGTCTACAGTCTAAATTTTCTCAGCCTCTAGATTCATGTCATAGCAACAGAAGGCAACGATGAAGAAATGGGAGAGTGACCTTTTCTGATGTGACTGCTGGAGATCTGAATCTTGGGAGGCAAAGCTGGGAATGAAGAAGAGCCATGTGTGTGCAGGGCTCGGCATCCTGTCCCAGAACCCTAGAAGCCTTGTCCAGCCCTTACGTGAAGACAACGTGTCTTGAGAACTCCACTGTCCCCCACCGAACACGAGCCCTTTAACTTCACACGTGACTCATGTTTACAGAGGCACCGCTGGATAGCCTGTTTGTACCGTGATGCAATGCATGCGTGTCCCATGGAAAAAATGAAAAAGCCATCCCAGCAGGACGCCAGGGCGCAGTTGAGGAAATCCTGTGATGTGTCATCCGAGCAACGCTAGAAGGTCACCAGAGCACTGGGCGGCCCAGCAGCAACTCTGTTCTTGAAATGTCACCAGGAGGTGGAGCGCTGAGTTCTGGGCACAGATCAAGTTTCTGGTGTCTCAGGGATGAACTGGAAAGCCAGGCGAGCTGAGAGTTCTCAGGGGATGTCTTTGCCTGAATGTAAGTTCCCACAGAGGCCCGGGCACCGATGTTCTCCCACTGGCTTCTCCCACCACGGGGCTGGACCAGCTATGTCAGGAAAGCATCATTCCTGACCCCGAGGTGACTGTGGCCGTTTTCCTTTCTCTTTTATCCTCATCCAAAGCTCTGTTTCCTGTTCCACCCTTCAACCATGTGAGTTTCCAGTGGGAGTTAAGAGGGCCTGAGGCAGGGCACCCTTCCAGCACCTTCTCCATGACTGTGGCCTGATGTAGCCTTGACATGTCAAACAACCAGAGCTTTGCTCTTGGGTAGTGGAAACAAAAAGCAAAATATTTTTGAAAAAAAAAATACACATTCTTCCACGATTGTTTTCCCCAGAGATACAACACCTTTATTGTTAAATAGGCTAGAGATCAGGTGGTCCAAAATTCAGAAGACATCAAAATGTTTAGGGTAAAAGGTAAACGTTTACCCTCCCTTCACTGACTGGTCCGGTTCCTCCTAGCAAGGCAAGGGCCTCTCTGGGCTGTTTTTCTGTGTATCCTGCATACTTTAATATATTTATTTTAAGGCCCACTCCTCTTAGCAAACATCACCCCTGTGATTACTACCCTCATCAGTGCCCCCCTCCTGTCACATGATTAGCTGCTATTGGCCTCAGGAGAGGGAGCCAAGGTCAAGGGTAGAGAAAGCTTGACATCTGGATGTCGGGTCTGTAGGGGATATCCCGACTCCATCTCCTCTTCCTTTCCCCTCTACCTTGGTGAGGTTAGAGTATGGCCGAGGTGCTTAAGAAACCATTCTCTCTGGAAGCTGGAAAATGATAGTACCCATTTCAGAAGAGATCATTGCTTAAACATGGCAGCCTTGTCCTTCCTCTGGTTTCTCTGTCTCGGTTTCTAAAACTTCAATACATTAGGTTTCCGGAGCAAGACCTCGAAGCCCTTCAACTTACACTTTTGCTTTCCCAAACAGCAGCACATGTATAGGGTCTATTATGGTCTGGTTCTAAGATTTATACCTGAGGGGCCTGCTCAGGGGTTCCTGCACAGGCATCCTGAGAGAAATGATCAGTGCTGTTTCTCCCTATAAGGACAGTCTGAAGGTCCAGCTGACCTGGTCAGGCACAGCTGCTACATGGTTTTCAACTCTTTCTTTGAATCTGTGATCACTGTCAAGTAGACCAGGAACAGTATTTACCTTTGAATGTGATTACAGGTGCATTGAGCTGCCAGGAAGCTGGTCATCTCTGACAGGAGAGCTGAGTTCTTCCTGGGGGTGGTGGGGAAGGCTCTTGTCTCGGGCCTCAATGATCTCTATAACTTGTTGTATAAATGCTCCCCCAAGTGTGTCAGGATTGGCTGCTTCCCCTGTTAGAAGATTCTCTTCTTAAACCCTGTGTGAATAACTCCCTCTCGCCGGGCGGTGGTGGCGCATGCCTTTAATCCCAGCACTTGGGAGGCAGAGGCAGGTGGATTTCTGAGTTCGAGGCCAGCCTGGTCTACAAAGTGAGTTCCAGGACAGCCAGAGCTACACAGAGAAACCCTGTCTCGAAAAAACCAAAAAAAAAAAAAAAAAAAAAAAAAAGAATAACTCCCTCTTGTTCTTTAAGTGATTAGGTTTCTCAGTTCTGTATAAGACTGCTATTTCCAGTAGCCCAGGAGGGTCTTAAACCACTGTGTAGCTGAGTGTGACCTCAGGTTTTTCGTTGGTCTTTGTTGTTGTTTGTTTGTTGAGACAGCATCTCATTGTATATTCCTGGTTAGCCTAGAACTCACTATGTACAGAGACCTGGATGACTTTGAGCTCACAGAGACTGATCTGCTTCTGTCTTTTGGAGGCAGGGATTAAAAGGAAGTACCACCATGTCAGGCAAGCTTGACATTTTAATCTCCTACCTCTACCTTCAAGTGCTGGGATTATAAGCATATGTCAGGCATAGGCCATGCCTACTTTTAAGCAGTACTGAGCTGAGAGAGCAGTAGCTCTCAAGTTCCGAATGCTACGACCCTTTAATACAGTTCCTCATGTGTGGTGACCCCCAACTATAAAGTTGCTTTTGTTGTTACTTCATAACTGTAATTTTGCTACTGTTATGCATCATAATGTAAATAGCTGGTATGCAGTCTGCATCCCACAGCCTGAAAACCACTGAAATAGAGCCTTGTGCATGTTAAGCAAGCAGTCTAGTGGCTGAGCCACATCCCCAAGACTTGCTTATCATTCCTCCTATCTCCGTGCATTAGAAGACATCTCCCAGAGGAGAGGGAGGGTGATTTGTTTTGTCCACTGCCACCAGTGTTTCCCAAACTCGTAGAACAGTGTCTGACACACAGTAGGTGCCTAATAAATAGTCGAACAGATGCTCTACATTTGAGGGGTCTTGGATGAACACTTCTTTACTGATACCTGACAGCTTCCTCCTTTCTCTTTTTGGGTCAGCCACCCACAGCCACCACAGGGGAAAGGCCTGCTTGGTTCTCCACGGAAAGTTTCTTCTCGCTTCTCGTAATCTCTGAGTATAACCACTCTTCCTCCTTTTCTGCATTTCTTTCCCTTGCCAGCTTTAACATTTGCTTCATTCCCCTCCCCCACAACAGAAGAAACCATGCATATTATAAAATGAGGGTCCGTGAGCTCTCATTGTATCTTTAACATATATAAGATACCTTCTATAGCTACTTCTCTACTCCCAAACGCAATCGGAAGACCCGGCCACTGGTCACTCTCTTGTGCAGCTCATTAGTCTTCCTGTGTACACCCATTGGGTTGTGATCCAGGCTGTTGCTCTCGTCCAATCATTCTGACCCACACAATGGCAACCTTCTGTGGTTCAACCCTGTGATTTTAGTCTCAGTGGAGGCCCTCCAAAGCACAATGCTGTAAGCCTTATTCTTTTCTTGTGCTCCATCACCACCACTTACCCGTCCCTCTCTGTTCTGGAACCCCTCATGAGCTTGCATTAACAGCACAAATAATTCATAAGCATTAGCAAGTCAGCGGGGAGCCCCGCCAATCAATCAGTGTCCAGATTTCCTGAGTCTTGATGTGAATGAATGATGGTCTGTGGTGCTTTTTCCAGTAAACTCTTCCCACTAATTCTCCCAAACAATGGCTGCTATGCAGTTATCGGGCGCTGGATATTCTACACAAATGATGTCTTCCTGGGGCAGCTGCTAACTACACTTGCTGCTCATACCGCACCCCTCCTCCATCAATCTGGTCTATTACTAGTGGTGAACTTTTAGCCTGCTGCGTATCTTCCTCTGTAATGAAGTCAACCCTCAGTGTGTTGTTTGGGGATTTTTGGATTTTGGGGCCAGCAACACTAAGACAAAGAGCAAACTAACTTATTTGAGCTTTATAGCAATAGGGCTGAGCTTTATAGCAATAGGGCTGTTCCCGGGGCCCCTGCTGTGCTCCAGCAAACAGCAGCAGGGCTATTTCCTCACTGTGTGTGTCTCTAGTGACTTGTGATTCTGCCCACCAAATGATTGTCCAGGGACACCCTCTATCTACATGCGTCCCTTTGGGCCTGGATCCGTTCTCCACAGCTCAGTACAGTCCTCTTCATAACTGGGCCCCATTTGTTGGCGAAATTCCATGGCAAAGATTACATGTCCATCCAGAAACTCCATTCACATAAGATTGGGTGTGTAGACGCTAAGATCACCTGTCGTTCAGGCTAATAACATCATGCCAATCCAGCTGCACCAGATTAAAAGGCTGGACTTGAGTGTTTTGGCCCCGAGAACAAAACAGTAACAGGAGACCAGAAGGGTAAAAGTAATCTGCGGTCTACAGAGCACATCAAAGAGGGAAAGCAAGGCAGACTAAAAGGACGGCCTACTCTCCTCATTAATCAATCACACGGTGTGTGTGTGTGTGAGAGAGAGAGAGAGACAGACAGACAGACAGACAGACAGACAGACCATAAAACCTGACACCCAGCTAGGTCAATGGGCTTGGCCACAGTTCCTCTCCAGTGTCATCAGCTGTGAGCCCACCCTGTCACCAGCTGTGAACCCACCCCCAACTGTTTTCCATGAAACTGAGTTAAAAACTAACAAAACCAAACCAACTGTAAAGATTGAAGAAAAATTCATGGAAAACATTGGCCACATTTGAACTTAACCACAACAGTTTAGATATACACAAGACAAAATTAATTTGATCTTTTGTATGTTTATTTTTGGGGGGAAATTTTCTTCATTGTGTGTGTGTGTTTTTAATCTTGTTCATTTTCTTTTTAATGAGTTATTTATTTTATTTTATTTGCATTGGTGTTTTACCTGCATATATGTCAGGGTAAGATTGTTGGATTCCCTGGGGTTACAGACAGTTCTGAGCTGCCATGTGGGTGCTGAGAATTGAACCCAGGTCCTCTGGAAGAACAGCCTCTTGAGGGCTGAGCCATCTCTCCAGCCCCTCTTTGTTTTTTTGTTTGTTTTTTCCTGTTTGTTTTCTTGAGACATGGTCTCTTTATAGAGTCCCAGAATTTGCTATGTAGATCAAGCTTGCCTAGAACTCACAGGGATCTGCCTGCCTCTGTTTTCAATACAATCTGTTTTAAAGATGTAGGCCACCATACCCAAGTCTTTATTTACTATCACAAACACAATTTCAAGACATTAATCAATTTTATTTTTTTAAAGATTTATTTATTTACTATATATAAGTACACTGTAGCTGTCTTCAGACACTCCAAAAGAGGGCGCCAGATCTTAATGCAGATGGTTGTGAGCCACCATGTGGTTGCTGGGAATTGAACTCAGGACCTTCAGAAGAGCAGTCAGTGCTCTCAACGGCTGAGCCATCCCTCCAGTCCCGACATTAATCAATTTTAAAAACAAAAACAAAAAGCTAAAATGTTGAAGGTGGGCATGGTGACCCATGACTTTAACCCCGGCACCCAGTTGGTAGAGACAGGCAGATCCCTGAGTTCAAGTTCAGCTTGGTCTATAGAATGAGTTCCCGGGTAGCCAGGGAGAGCTACACAGAGAAACCTGATAGGTTGGTTATTTGTCTGCCAGTGAAATAAGCCAATTCAAGCCAGATTAGAATAGATTAAAGGCAGGTTTACTGTGAAACTGTTCTGGGGTGGGTGGGTGGGTG
>NW_022196900.1:18075877-18081477 GCF_008632895.1 Mastomys coucha | reverse complement strand
GAGACAGAAGAGGGAGGGAGAGAGAGGGGAAGAAAGAAAAAGAGAGGGAAGGAGGGAGGGAGGAAAAAGAGGCAGGCCAAAATGTCTGGATTGTATAGGGAAGAACCTCTGGGGGAAGGGCAACCCAACCTTTGGGCTGGAAAATTAAAAGTTGGGGGCAGGGCATGTATGCCAGGTAGGAACTGAGGGATGCTGGGAGAACCTGGAGGTCAGGTCTGCTTTGATATATAAAATATGCACCTCAGTCCCTTGATTCTGGAACCAAACAGAACCTTGTCTCAAAAAGAAAAAAAAATCACATACAAAACAGCAGCAAAAACACTTAAGAGTTAGAAGATAAATCTAAGGGGGAAAAACCAACTCCAACACTCCCCAAACTTTATTATTATTCTTATATACCTTTTCTTTGTTTTGTTTTTTGAGACAGGGTTTCTCTGTGTAGCTCTGGCTATTCTGGAACTCTGTAGACCAAGCTGACCTCAGAATCACAGAGACCCACCAGCCTCTGCCTCCCAAATGCTGGGATTAAATGCATGCACCACAATGCCTGGCTTTAAAACTCTATTATTTACATTCTTGGCAAGTGTGGCTGTGCCACCTCCCCACAGTTTTCAGCCTTTTCATTCATCATTGTTTCCATGTTGCAGTATAGTTTCATAATTTTATTTATTTATTGTGTGCATGTGTGTGCACACATGTGGAACGTCAGAAGACAACTTGGAGGAGTCAGTTCTCGTCCACTCTGTGTGGGTCTTGGGGAATGACTGAACTCAGGACATAACGCTTGGCCACAAGAGCCCTTACCCATTGACCCGTATTAAGGACCCAGTGAGATTTAATTGTAATAATTATTTCAACAAATGTATTAGAACACAATCAGTCACTACTCTACCTTTGAACATCTACTTGTTTCCAGTTGGGTGTGTATTCTTTTATTATGTTCCTGGTTCTATTATGATTTCAAATACGGAATTAAAAACAAAAAAAAAAACCAAAAACCAAATCTTGCTGAGTGCTGGTGGCCCACACCTTTAAGCCCCTTTAAGGAGGAAGAAGCAAGCGGATCTTTGTGAATTTGAGGCCAGCCCGGTCCACAGAGCGAGTTCCAGGAGAGGCCAGGGCTACACAGAGAAAGAAACACTTGTCTCGAAAAGCGAACAAAAATTTAATTAATTAAAAAAAATAACTTTTAGCGCTTTTTACTGAAGTTCTCAGCTATTTTCCAGCTCAGATCTGAGAACACTGCTTAAACAGTGATGAGCAGAGAAAAAAGGTAACGATTTATTCCGGCAGACTGGACAGCTCTAACAATTCCCAGGTCCCTCACCTTAGCAGTCCAAAAGTGTTAGAGGATGACGGATAATTGAGATAGGCACTCCAGAAAGGAGTCTGGGGCAGGGCGTAGTTCACTGGAAGAGATTCGTGCTTACTGTGTGCAAAGCTCTGGATTCATGTCTCATCAAGGGGAAAAAATATTTAAAGAGGACTGAATAAATTCACGTTCTTTTTTTTCAATCCCCACACTCCCCCGGATCCAAGCGTAGGCATTTGTATTATTTAGGGCACAGAGAGCGCAAGGCTCCGGTAGCAGATCACACAGCAGCTGGTGAAGGACACTGTGTGCAGTCAGCTGTCTCTGAATTCCAAGTCTTCCCACCATGCTTGGGGGAGGAGGGTGACCCAGCACTCCCTGCCGGGAGGTAGAACACAGACGGCCAGGTGGGACTCAGTGGGCAGCCTCGCCAGTCCCTCTAGGGGGTTCTTCCTTCCGGACGCTGGGCTCCCTAGGCTCCGAGCATGCCCAGTGCTCTCCCCGCCAGATCGAATAGTGCTGTCCTGGCGCCGGAGCTCCAGGTTTTGCGTGCGATCCTAGGCGGGGCCAGGACCGTGCAGCCTCTAGGACTCCGGGCTCCGTAGGAATTCCCCGAACGCGACGTTCAGGCGGCGCCCGCAGCGGTGCACTACCTTGGGACCCGGACCGGGATCTAAGCCAGGAAGTCAGGCACGGCCGACGGTCTCACGGTGACATGGGAACAAAAGGTTCACGGGACATCTAGCACCCAGGTCCGACCATAGGATCCTAACCATCGCTCCATCCTTTTGTTATCATATTCATTCAACAAAACGTTCTTAGTTCTTACTGGAGGCCAAGCGTCGTTTAGAGGCTGGGTCTCTTGAGAGGCGGAGCTACCGAGCTGACACTGAAGGGACGTACTCCTTAAGGGGAATGAATCTAAGTCAAGAGAGACAGCCGGTAACCGACTCCAGCTGCCCCTTTGCTCGCCTTTCCGTTTCACAGGCACAAAGCTTGCGCTCGTTTTTGTTTGTTTGTTTTGTTTTTGCACCAGCTTTTTCGTCCCAAGAAAGCTTCCTCGTTTAGCTGCGTGACTGAATGTTGTTATTTGTCACCTGATCTGGTTGTTCCACCAGCTCTCACCGGCCACCCCCTAGCTTTCTTGCCTGGCCTTCCCCTGTTCTTAAGAATTCATCACCTAATACACTGCGTTGTTTACGGACCTGTTGTTTGTTGCGAGAAACTAACTCCCAAACTCCCAACAAGGGACAGAAATTTTGTCTATATATTAAGTGTGAAGAACGTAAGTAACTGTTGAATGGATGACTTATACCTGTATGGAATGCGATAATGGACTTGGAGAGGGGAGCAAGAGGTCAGGGCTAATTTAGAAAGGTAGCCAGAAAGGTCTCTCCTACAAGATAACTGAACGGTGACGGGGCCCAGGCACCAGCAAAAGAGGGGAAAACACGTCCTACCCCGAGGGAAAGGCAGTGCAAACGTCTCGAGGCGGGGTCAAGTTCAGAGGGTGTGATGGGGAGGAAGGTGCAGTCTGAGCGCAGGAAGGCAGGTGTGGGAGGAGGCGGAAGAGGCCGGCTGGAACGCCCGCCACTAGGGGCCCTGCAGGCTTTGGGAAGGGCTAACCTGCCTGGTGTCCTAGGACCAGCAAAGGAGCCCTGCGACCCCCAACTCAACCACGGAGCCGCTGGAGTCAGCGCGACCCCCAACTCAGCCACGGAGCCACGGTGCAAGGCTCGCTGTCATTTCAGATTCGTTGCGCGCCAAGCCTTAGCCATTCCTAGGCATGCAATCCCGGAAAGCCAGGCACACAGTAGGTGTTCAATAAATGCTAAAGGCACGCATGGCTGCGTGCGTGAGCCAGGGGACTCCGAGGTCTGCGGGGTTTCGGCAGGTGGTCCACGGAGGCCAGTGGCAGCGTCCCACGAGTTTGCCCCAGGCCCGCCCCTGTCCTGGGTCCCCCGCCCCGCGCGCGGGCCCGTCGCGGCTACAGCCCGGCCGGCGGGAGCCGCCCGCGGGCTGCACTGGGCATGCTCAGACGGCGGCCAGGTCGCGGCGCGAGCGAGCTTCCGTGCCGCCCGCCCGCGCGACCTACCTGGGCGCCCCGCGCCCCCGGATGCTGCAGGTATGGGAGACTGGGTCCTCCGCGGGCAGGGTCGGAGCGCGGGCTGCTGCGATCGCGGACACGCGGGGCTTACCCCACCCCCACCCGGCCCGGGGCTCGGCAGACTCGCGGGAGAACTAGCGGGAGGGCTGGCAGCCCCAGGTCCCCGCGCCACGTCGGGCATCCGGGGGGCGCAGGCCAGGATCACCTGGCGGGGCTGGGGCGGGGCGCGGGCGGGCGGCAAAAGACTGGGCGTTCTGGACGCGGCGGCGCGGGCGTGGGCGTGCGCTCCAGTCTGGCCGAGTCCTGGGCTCACCGCCGAGGTATCCGCAGCCCGGCAGAGGGGGCGCACGGCTGCGAGGATCCAGCTCTCCGCGGTCCCCGAGGCTCAGCCACCCGGGGCGAATTCGCCTCAAGATTGCAAAGATGGCATTTCCTGGGCCTGGCACGAACTCCAGTGCCAAACCAATCCGCCCTGTTCCGCAGGCGACCGGTGTGGCTTCCCTGTTAACTTGCGGTGACATTGCTGCGTTGTGCGGGGAGAGAGCGCGCCCAAGAAACCCCCGCCCCCTGTTGCTGCCTCCTAAACTTATTACGAACTTGAGGGTTGCCTTTAAAAAATTCATGAGAAGTTAAGATAACTTGACACCTGGGTGTTCCGTGAAGGTACTGGGAACTTGTGGTTGGGAAACGCGAGACCTAGGTTCAAGTAGGGCTCTTCCCCTTGGCCAGCTGATGACCTTGGACGAGTCGTTTAACCTCTCTGATCCTCCATTTCCTCCCCTGCACGCAGGCAGCGATAATGCCCACCTCGCCTGGTTGGGGGTGGATTAAGTAGGATAAATGGTGTGGAGGTGTTTGGCTCCGTGCCCGGCACAAAGCAAACGAGCAGTTGGCGTGATGTGATTTTAATTCAGTTAGAGACCCTCGTGGCTCCCATTTCGTCAGGAAGGTAGAATTAGACAGTCATTTTCTGGGTCTGTGTGCCCAGGAGAACGTCTGCTGAGGCTTTGAAAAAAAAAAAAAAAAAGCAACTCCACAGAGCGGTGGTGAGCAGAGAGCCTCTTGTTTAATGGCAGTCTGTGAGTTCAGAAACTCCAGAAGTTGACACTCGGGCCTCACTTACAGAAAGAACTATTTTTGCAAGATGATCCGTCTTGCAAATGTCGAAGCTGGTGAATTGGAAAGCCTGGTTGGGGAAAAGATGCCTATGCTGCAAAGCTCTCATGCCTAACCTTATGTTCTTGGATCGGGGTCTTTTGACTTCTCACAGTGGGTTCGATCGTTCTTTGTGTCGGGGGTGCCCCTTGTGCATTAGAGAGTGCCTTGTTCTCTGCAAAGTAGGTTCCAGTAGCCGTCTGCTTCCAACTGTGCATACCAAGAATGCCTTTATATAGTGTCTGAGGTTGACGTGCCTCCCCATCCCCCCTACCCCCTTTTTCCCCTGCTTTCTGTGTAACCTGGGCTAAATGAGGATTTCACCTGGAGGGTTTTTTTTGTTTTGTTTTTTTTTGTTTGTTTTTTTTTTTTTTGATGGTATCGAAACTTCGCTGTCACCTTGCTGGGTATATGTTTTATCTCATTTCGGTTTTACAGGTCTCCGTCTGAGACTGGTGTCATTCCCATTTTATAGAGAAAGAAATTGAGGCTCAGCAGGCAACTGTACCGTCCCGGGCATGGCATGACTGGGATGGAGGAAGCCAAAGCTTCTGGTTGTGGGGGCAGAGCTTTTTCTCCTGGATAAGACTGCCATGTGTGTCTTACACAGAAGTCTTTCCTGATGATTAAATCAAGATCTAGACTGTATAGGAAACTGGAAGCCTTCCTGAGATTGGCTAGTTGAAAATTAACAATGGTAAGCTATTTTCTGACTAAGAGTAGGCCTTTCTAGTTAAATATTCTAGTCTGTGAGTACTCCCATAAACTCCAGGATACAGTTAATGGAATACCAGTCTGCGGAGAATTAGAATAGTTAAAGCATGCCTAATACTCTATATTGATCTGTGTTGTCCCTTGTGATTCATCTCCTCCATAGACTAGTGTATGCAAATTAGGCATGAATGGCAGACTGGAGGTTACTGAGGGCATTTAGAAGAGCTGAGGCGTGTCTGTGAGCAAATGTTTCTTGTTTGGCAGGTGCGGGGCTGTGGGTAGGCCAGCAGGGTGAATAAGCCAAGGGACCCC
>NW_022196900.1:18072060-18075867 GCF_008632895.1 Mastomys coucha | reverse complement strand
CCCACACCTGGAACCCAGGGTACCATCCGTGCAGCTCAGGCCAGATCTGTGATGGGCTCTGGACTCCCAGCTTATCCAGATCTCAGCTTGAAGCCCTCATTTTACCTGATCTCATAGCAAAGGTATGGTAGCTTTTAATATGTTTTAATATGTCTCAAACTCCCTACCAGCAAGACAAGGTCAGAGACAGATCTTATCCCCAAAAGAAATTGAAGTTGTAGGTTGGTCATCGGTGTCAGTCCTAGGATGGTAATTGCTCTCAGTTTTTGTTGACCTGGAAGTTTAATTACGGTGTTGTGCCCTCCCCCCTCCCCCCCTCCAACACACACCACACATATGTGAGCTAGCAAAGATAGAGTGAGACCAGAAGTAAGAGGACTCACTGTGGCGTCCAAGCTACATCCAGGTCTGTGGGTCAAAGGAGCACTGTTTTCTAGAATGGGTATAACTTGTGGGAGGAGCCCAAAGGATACTCTTGACTTTCAGTTCCCCGAGACTGGTGGTGTGTTGGGAAGGGATTGGTGATTTGTGGTCCTCCTCTTGACTGTAATTACATGGCTCACCTTCCTACATCAGTCAATTCCTGGAAAGCAAAGCCTGGCCCTTTTTCTCTCCTCCGGCTCTGGCAGGGCTGCAGTGCCGGTGGTACCTTAGCCTGGCTCAGCTAGTGGGTGTGTGGCCCAGTTCTTTGTGTGGTAACTTTCCCATGTACTGCAGATGAGAGAGGACAGGACTGGGTCATGTCTACGTAGCTCTTGTCCGGGCCCAATGACCTCAGGCTCTGATCTCACAGAGGTCTCCTAACTTGGCAGAGGAGACTCCTTGAAGCTCTTTGTAGTCCCTCCCCCACAGCTGAAATCCAGAAGTCTTGCATTTATTTCTAGAGTTTCTATACCCGAAGCCACCTCTACCTGCAAGTTACCTCCCAAGGCCCTCCTAAGCGCAGATCCAATAGCAAGTGCAGATTTTTCTGTCAGGTCTCTAATATGTGTCAGGCCTAGAGACTAGGAGACGCTGCAGAGCTCAAAGATGAACTGGGCTGTGAACATGTGCACAGTGGGGTCATGAAACCCATAGGCACATGCGAATGTGCACCTACCCACCCATCTACTGAGCGATTTGAAGGAGGGTCGAGTGATGGCGGCCATAGTGGGTTACTTTTCTCATTGCTGTGACCAAATGCCTGACGAAGGCAGCTTAAAGAGGAAGGGGTTATTTTGGCTCCCGTGGTATAGTTCGCTGTGACTGGAAACAGTTATTTGGTCAGGTTGGATACACAGGGAGTAGGGAGAGGCGACTACTCACTTTCTCCCTTTCATGTAGTCCGGGGTCAGGGGATGGTACCACCCACATTGGGAATGGTCTTCCCACCTTAATATAACCTATTTAGAAAATGCCTGGCGGTCAGGCTTGCCTCCCGTGTGATTCTAGGTCCTGTCAAGTTGAAGGTCCTTATTAAGCAGCAAGGATGGCTGTCAGGAAATACAGGGAAGCAGACGGCTTAGCACTTGCATTACGCCTCCAAGGTAGTTGGCATTCAGAGTAATATGGGAGCTCTCTAGTTGCTGAGTCAGGGCAGGCCTCACTCTGTGTAGAGCTAACTGCTGGATTTTCTTTCTTTCCTCTGCGTTGGAGTACCTTGTGCCAGAGACGCCTCTCTGTGTCTCTTATTCCAAGTTAGTGTGGCCTTTACTGGCCACCAGACGCTGCCTGAGTCTCCACAGACGAATGAATGCATGCGCATCTGGCCATATTGCCTCCCCAGGAAGGTTTCGTGGATGGCAGGTGAGGGCTGAGCCTGTCTGCCCTGCATGTCTTCTTCAGTGGGTGGTGCTCCCACTGGTGTAGACAACAGAAGTGCCTGCTGGGCAGCTTCCAATGGAAGTTCACAGGAAGACCTGGTGGCCCCGGGACTTTTCTCCCTGGTGCTGTGGGCTCAGCTGACAACATTTTCTGAAATAAGGTTGGCGCAGGCGCTGTCTGTAAGAGGAGGCCCGGGAGGTGTTTGGATATCCAGAGAGTGGAATTTCTGAGGCAGTGTGATGGTTTATGTGGAAAGTTAGGACCCAGACTGTGGAACTGGGATAGTTCTGGAAACTGCAAGCCCCTGATAAACTGTCGGTTTGCACACGCTTTAACAAACATGCATGCAGCTTTACTGCAGCGATGGAATTTCAGCGTGTGGTGTCCCTCCCTGCCTCTAAGACGTTGTAACTCCTCCCATGGAGTCCATTTCACAGATGCATTGAGCAAACAAGGCTGAGAGATGATAGCGACTTCCCAAAAGGCCCTGCAGCTTGGTGAGGACTTGAACCCGAATCTATTCCTGAACTGATTATTTGCCTGTAAAGTGAAGGCATCCCAGAACTTACCCCCCCTCTTTTTTGGGGGGGGGATTCGAGACAGAGTTTCTCTGTATAGCCCTGGCTGTCCTGAAAGTCCCTCTGTAGACCAGACTGGCCTTGAACTTAGAAATCTGCCTGCCTCTGCCTCCCAAGTGCTGGGATTAAAAGTGTACTCCATCACTGCCCAGTTTAAACAGGCTTTTTTAAGTGAGCTGATGATCCACTGAAGTCTGGGACAATGAAAGTCCCCTCCGTTTAGTATGAGAGTCCTGGAGTCACTGCTGAGTAGCTTCCCTGTGAAGGCCTTCTCCCAAGTCAAGGCTGTGAGTTCTCTTCCTCAGGACTGAAGGAAAGCAGGATCCAGGCTAGAGGGCCTTGCTGACTGGGTGTTGTGTTTATGAGTGGAGATAGGCGTGGGTGTGGGGTGGAGTCCTGGCCTCTGTACCCACCTCCCTTAGATGAGTCAGCTTTGAGGGCCAGACCGGAGAGGCAACAGCTCCCTGGCAGCCGTCCCCTGCCCACTCGGCACATGGCTTGACCCCTTCATACCTACCGCATCCCCTCCCTGTGTCTAGTTGGCAAATGCATGCGTGTGGTTTGTAGAACATTATGGTGTCAGAGGGCAGGAGAAACACACAGATGGTCCTTCTCCAAGAGGCAGCTGTCACCACCACCACCACAGTGGCCTCCACATGTCCTGTCACCCGTCCAGTCTATTGCTTCTAGGGTAAGGACAGATCCAAGCTTAGCTCCTCCTTTGGCCCGGATCCACCTACTCTGGCCCTGAGCTTCCAGCCCTGCCTCATGGTCCCGCAGCCTGGGACTGACTGGGTTTTGCAAATGGCTTCCTTTCACCCAGGCCAGCTCAGCTCAGCGCCAGGGTGTAGCTTGGAATGTTCAGGCTGTCCCAGCCTTGCCTGGGTAGCTCTGTTCACGGTGGCAGATTTATGGTAATTAGCCCGGTTTGTATTAGTACCTGTCTCCATGTCTGCTCTGAGAGCCATGCTGCAAAGACAGAGTAGAATCTCCACCCCTCCCTTCGTCCCTCCCTCTCTTTCTCTAAGGTTTGTTTTTAACTTTATTCTGACCTAATCAGACCTAAAGAAAAGTTTCGAGAACACCACGAGGAACATCCCCAAGCCCTTGTAACCGTTTTATCCTATTTATCATATCCCTGTGTGCAGTGTTTGAGGATCGTTGGTGGGCTCTTCCCCCATACTTGCTAAAAGCAGTCACATCCTTGGACATCGCTATAGTACACAATGTATTTTACTTTCTAGTTAGAGTGCAAAGACAACAGGCTTATAACCTCTTGGTACACTTGCACCTTGCTCATGTTAATTTACCCTCTTCCACCACCCCTCCTGTGCTCTCTCTCCCCCTCTTCTGCTTTCATAGTTTCAGATGTGTCTCTGTGTGTGTGTGTGCTAGTGTGTGTGTGTGTGTGTGTGTAGAGAAAGAT
>NW_022196900.1:18052329-18071853 GCF_008632895.1 Mastomys coucha | reverse complement strand
AAATCCGCCTGCCTCTGCCTCCCAAGTGCTGGGATTAAAGGCATGCGCCACCACTGCCCAGCCAAATACTCCTTTTTTGATTCTGAGATAGGGTCTTATGGAGGCTAACCTCAGTCTTTATATGCAGTTGAGGATCACAGGTGTGAGCCACCACATCTGTTTTTTTTTGTGCTGTTAGAACCCAGAGCTTTGTGCTTGCTAGAGAAGTATTCTGCCAGGGGAGCCTCGTCCCTATCCCTCTTCTCCACCCCTAGAACTTTTAGACTCTTGAAATTAATAGTTATGGCACTGCTGCCTAATCTGTAAACATTATAGCTCATGCCACTGTATGTCCTTTGCGGAGCAAACAAAGTCTCTGCTTGAGTGTGGTGTGCTCCAGTTTTTATGTCTCTGTTAGAATGCTCTAAAGCAGCTCTCCAGCTTGCCTGTGACCTTGGCATTTTTTGCTCTACACGAGTCTGTCATTTTGTCACCCGTCCTTCAACTTAGGCTTTTCTCGTTCAACTCATGATTGTGTCCCTAGAGCCAGGCACAGCCTGGACAGTCCAGGGTGCTTGGTAAATACTTCATGAGTGAGCGGAGTTACAGGTGGTAGAAAGCGAAGCAAGTTTCCTGGCTTTCCGCATCCTCAACCCTTGCCTTGCTGTGAGGGATGCTGGTGTTATTTGTTGCAATTTTCTGTAAATAGGTTTGAATCCTATTTTTATCATAGCCTTACCCCCCCCCCCCCGAAAAGGGTGGGATAGTGAGCCTACTTACTGTTGGCACAGATATACAAGGGACCTCAATGATGGGTTGATTGGAAAGGCCAGTGGATTACTCCTTGAGGAAGGACATTCACTGTTCAGGTTTCCCTGCCGGCACATAGCCTCCTCCACGTGCACCTTTGACTCTCTGGCCTCGAGCCTCAAGCATATCATCCAAAAAAGAACATTTTGGGAGTGAACGAGCATGATTTTAGTAAGTGCATCTGATTGGCAGGCTTTACCTGGAACTATTCTAGGTACATAAGTGTATGTGTTCAGTTTACCCAAGTATAGCTTTGGGGTTGAGATCAGACCAGTCTAGCAAACCTCTGGCACTAGAAATCCTCCATCTGGACGAAGACAAAGCCCACTGGCGCCCTTGGCACTGCCTAGGGGCCCTGCGTGTTCCCTGCCATGGTCTTACCCCTCTGTGCCTCTGTCCTGCCCCCTCAGACAGTTCCTGTCATGGCCTCTTTACAGCCCTTACCCTACTTTGCTCTAACTTCACTGCAGGCTCAGGTTGGACGGAGGAGCAGGGCGGGTTTATGATATAAGGCCTCAGGGAGAAGCGTGCCAAGCCTGCTGTCCCCCATTGCCTACCCCAAGGGAATGAATTCCTAAGGGATTCAGAGGGCAGATGTGTAAGCCTGGTAGAGCAGGAGGCCACAGTCTCCCTAGATCAGACCCCTCTCCCCCCCAGCCACTCCCAGTTCAATTCTGTGATCAGACCCATTGGCAGAGATATGCAGGCAGGTGGCACTGAGAACCTAGTCACAAGGGACTGGGTATTCGATGCCCATTAGGTACAAACAGGCTTGGGTGCAGAGAAACCCCGCAGGAAGCCATGTTGGAAAGGTCCTAGTGACAATGTCACCCTAGGGCCATTTATTAGGAAGCCTAGGTTCCCAGGGTCAGGTGTGCACTGGGCGGGGGCAGGTCCCCATGTCCATGCGGCCAGGCCCCCTTGCTCTTTTTACCACCCCCTCAGAAAACACCAACCAGAATTCCTGGGTGCCGAAGAACTGTAGGATGGAAATGTGAAGTTACACAGCTGTTTTCTGGGAAGCTGGCCAGGTGGGCTTCAGAACATCAGGGATGCACAATTTGTGACTGAGATGGTGTCTTCCTATGTCACCTGGAACTCACAGGCTGCCCTTACAGCAGTCCCCTGCTTTAGCCTTCCTACCTTGGATTAAAGCCCTGCTCAGTGGGGTGTTTTTTATAAGCAGGCACCTGTTAGAGAATCAGGTAATGGAGTATCCCTGTTCTCAGAACACATGGCACTAGCATTGCTGAGCATCATGAAGACTTCCTAGGTTACTGTTAAGTTTTACTGTTTAAGAACAAACTTTCTGCTGGGCAGTGGTTGGCGCACGCCTTTGATCCCAGCATTTGGGAGGCAGAGGCAGGTGGATTCCTGAGTTCGAGGCTAGCCTGGTCTACAGAGTGAGTTCCAGGACAGCTAGGGCTATACAGAGAAACCCTGTCTCAAAAAAAACAACAACAAAACCCTTTCCAGCCAAGCCTGGTGTCACAGGTACATAATCCCAGCTACTCCTGAGGCTGTGGCAGGAGATCACAAATTCAAGTCCCGCCTGGGCTACAGAGCAAGTTGGAGGTTAGTCTGGGAAGATTGTTGAGGCCTTGTCTCGAAAAGGCACAAAAAGAGCCCTGGGCCTATGGCTCAGTGGCAGAATGATTGTGTAGCACTTGCAAGGCCATGGGTTCAAAGCCTAAATAACTACAGAAATGTCAACCAATACAAGACTTCTTTAAAAAAAATAAAAAAAGGCTCAGAGAGACAAAAGCATTTTGCTTTGAGTCTCCTTTTTACAGGACAAAATGTCATAGTGTCAAAACTTGAGAGACCTCAAAGCAACCTTAGTCCACTTCCCTTTCATAGATGGAGGCCCTAACAAGGCACTTGGGCACAGAGCAGCAGCTGGGACCCACATCTCAGGCGCATTCCCCACCCCCCAGGTCTTAGACTTTTTAGGTCTGCTCCGACTGAGCATATTAGACAGCCTGTATGTTTTTAGTATTTGTTAATACCCTTTGGCATTTCTCTTACTACACAAATAAGTAACGTTGCCTTTAGAGCAGTTTTCCTACTCTTTTATACAGAACGGATTAGGCTGGTGAGGATTTTTTTTTTCCATTTTCATATATATCTTTAAAGGCCATCCAAACGTTCCGTTGACTCTGTAGTTGTGTTTCTCAAATTCAGAACATCAGATTCCCCTGGAGGACTTGATAAGACTCAGGCTGCTGGGCCACATTCTCTGAGCGCTGCTGGTCTGACTCAGACCCTCAGTGGGCCAGCGTGTTGTCATTGCTGCTTGCTTTGTCTAAGCCACTGATTCAGACACCCTCCTTTGCAGAGCTTTGTAGGAGATGGTTGAAGATGACTGCTCAGTCCTTGCAGCCTACTGGCTCTCTCTCGTGTGGTCCTTCCGATTGGTTCACACCCTAGCCTTGACCTCTGCATTCATTCTGTCCCGGACTCCCTCCCTCCCTTCCCCAGGTCAGCCTACGGCTTCTGCCTGTCGCTCTGTAATGCTGGAGGCATTTGAAGGAGCCGCTTCACCTTCCCTGCTTCACTCCTTCTTCTGGCCCTTCTCTCCTTACTTTCGTCCTCGAGTCTGAGAAAAAGACTTTCTGGTGTGGCCTTAGGCCTTTTTTAAGCAATCTCCACCCAACAGGAGAGGAGGCTCCACCCACTTCCTGCTACTGCCACGGAGCACCCTGGAGGGACAGTCAGCAGAAACGGGAAAAGTGTTTTTTACCTCTCCGGACAGGTTTGCCATTCAATTCCAGTTCAAGTTTGTGGTGTTTCTCGTTAAGTTTGTACTTCCTATGAGGGAAAGGACCTCGAGGTGGTTTGAATGAGAATGGCCTCCGTTGGTTCATATACTTGAATGCCTAGTTCCCAGTTGGTAGAACTGTTTGGGAAGGATAAGAAGTCCTCGTTGTAGAGGTGTGTCGCTGTGGCAGGCTTCCAGACTCCCTAAGATTTCCAGAGTGCTCTCTACCTGTTGGTGGTGGATCAAGATGTGAGCTCTCAACTGTTAATTTTGTTCCCATAGTTGTTAACCCTCTGAATTCATAGCTAAATTGAAAGGGTTTTGTTGTTTGTTTTGTTTTTTGGTTCTTTAAGATAGGATGCTTCTGTGTAGCCCTAGCTGTCCTGGAACTCACTCTGTAGACCAGGCTGGCCTCAAACTCAGAAATCCGCCTGCCTCTGCCTCCTGAGTGCTGGGATTCAAGGCGTGCACCAACACTGCCCAGCCTTGAATGCTTTCTTTCCTAAGTGGCCTTGGATGTGTTTTATGGCAACAGTAGAAGGCAGCTCCTGCTGAGGATGACTGTCTCTGTTTCCTGAGTGCTAGGGTTTCAAGTGGTCATTATGCCTGCCGAGCTCTTTATATGGGTTTAGGAACCCAAGCTCCAGTTCTCACCGTCATAAGTCAAAGGCTTCCTTCAGCCTCTGAGCCATCTCCTCAGCCCCTGCCAGGATCCTTAAGTTTTGCGTTGTAATCTTCATCTTTCCTTCTTCTATAAAGTTGACCTTAAAGGACCGCAGTCAGGGAGGCAGATTCCTGGCCACGAGAGATATTAAGAGAAAAGTTTGAAAAAAACCTTATTTTCTTAGCCATAGGCATCAGGCATGGGAAGTGTGAAAGGCGCCCCCCCTCTGTGGGGATTCCTGGGTAGAAGCACCCACTTATTCAGCTTTGTCCTTTGGGCTCAGCATGTGGGGAGAGGGGCTGCAGTGGAGCCAGCTTGGGTGAGAGTGTCTGCAGGAGGTCCAGAACAGGCCAGAACTCCGCAGGCCCTGAGAGCCTGTGGGGGTGGGACCTAGGACCAGAGACACCCCTGGAAGAGGAAATTAAGCAGGCAGGCAAAATGGAAGGAAGGTTGGAGGTGTCAAGCAGGGGAGGGGGGATTAAGGTCTTAATCCTGGGGCACCATAAAGCCTCAGGTGGCTGTATTTCTTTAAAAAAAAAAAAAAAACCAAAAACCAAACCCAAACCAAACCATAAACCTCTCTGCTTGGTTTTCTTTAAGTTCATCATAGTTTATCGAAAAATTGCACCACAGATGTAGCTTTTAAAAATCTAATACTGCCGGGTGCTGGTGACGCATGCCTTTAATCCCAGCACTTAAGAGGCAGAGACAGGCCGATTTCTGAGTTCGAGGCCACCCTGGTCTACAGAGTGAGTTCCAGGACAGCCAGGGCTACACGGAGAAACCCTGTCTCAAAAAACCAAAAACAAACAAACAAAACAAACAAACAAAAAAAACCCCCAAAAAACTAATACTTCGTTTTTCATATTATAACATTCCTATTTCTGTTTTGGCCTGTTGTTTTGAGACAGTCTTATGTAGCCCAGGATAACCCAAGATTTAGTGTGTAGCTGAAGGTGACCTTGAACTCCTGACCTTTATGACCCTCTATTTCCTAGATTCTGGAAGTACCTGCATGTGCCCTGGCCATCACTATCACCTTCATGCCTGGTTCCTGCTGTGACATTTTCATTGCTATCTTGGGGCTATTTTGTACCACACTTAAGTGGCCCCCAAAAGTTGGCAGTTGGCCTTTTCTTTTTTCTTTTTCTTCCTTTCTTTCTCTCTTTCTTTCTTTTTTCTTTTTTGAAATTTTCAGTGTGGTAGCTGCCACCAGGAGGAAGAATGTTGCAGCTACAACCTTTTTCCCATGTCTGAATGTTTCCTGGCAGTAGGTTCCTGGGAACCATTGGCCATAACCACCATCTGGCTCCATTGGAATGTGTTACGGCTATCAGCCCTTTTCATAGTGTGAGCACAAGCCCCGTATGGGTGAGATGGCCTCTTAGTCATTCAAAACATCTATTACGGGTAGAGATTCCATCTCCTGTGGCTAAGTCAGTTGCCACCAACATGTTGAGCTTGACTGACAGATGTAGGAGTGTTCGATGACGTGGCCCTGCTCTCCTTGTCCTTGACACAGCTCAGGGGTCCCAGACAGCCTGCAGGTCCAAAAGGAAGTGTGGGTGCCTCTGTGGCCACACCTGTACATGTGGAACCGCCTGATAACCTCTGATGTTTCATGGGGTCGTACAAACGTGAACGTGCTGTCTTCCATCTACTTACTCACATGCTTAGGAGAAAAATTAAGTGGCGTTCTGGGCGTAAGGAATGATGTGTGAAAGGCTGTGTTAATGAGGTAAAGTGTGAGCAGACACATGAGGGAAGGGAGAAAGCCAAATGAATATATCTAAAGGGTGTTACAGAAGAGGGAACAGCAAGTACAAACCCTGGAGGTAGAATAAGCCTGGCACAAGCTGGGAACAAGTTGAGTGGTTAGCTAGGCAGGTGAAGGTGGACAGAAGTGGCCATAGCCAGAGCTTGCAAAACCCTTGGATAGCTGAGGGAGATCAGGAAACTGGGGTTCCCACCCCCAGCCCTTTGAAGCCAGTCAGAACAATGGCATGGATCTTTCTTGCATATCTTTGTTGGTGAACAAAGCCAGACTATGCTTGCTACTAGGTGAGGGAGGCCTTGGGAGTTGAAGCCCAGGCTGTGGGAACGGCTTGTCTCAGTTTTCTCATCCTTGTGACAAAGACCCTAGACAGGGAGCTGATACAAATATGCTGAGCACTCCAGGGCTGGGACACTTCGTCTTGTCATTCCTTAGGGGTGGTTAGTTGATTTTGTGTCATTTTAGGGTAGCCATTGGGTGTGTGTAAACACCATGGTTTGTTCACGCACACTTAGTCTTTGATCTGTTTAGTTGATCAGATTTAATATCTGTCTGCTGTGGGTGGTCCTGTAGCAGACAGGAGCTTCTGGTGGATGGTCTGGGTATGCATGCCCTGGGGTGGTTTTTCTACTTACAGTGGCTTACCCACAGTGATTGGGTAATTATTGATTGGGGGCTAATCTTTTACAGGCCTGCGTGTTAACTCTGCTTCATACCCTATCCAAAAAAAAAAAAAAAAAATCAACTGGAAATACGTTGATGATCTAAGTATAAAAGCTAAAGCCACAAAACCTCTTAGAGAAAGCCATCGGGATCAGTCTTCATTGCCTTGGATTTAGCAGTGGGTTCTTGGCATGTATACCAAAAGCCTAAACCACAAGGGAAAAAAAAAGAAGTACATCGAGTTCCTTCGAAACCTGAATGTTGGTGCATCCAAGCAAGTGATGACTGTCTATAGAACAGGAGAAAGTGTTTTAGAATCATAAGCTCATACAGATTTAATATTAGGAACTTGTTCCTAAAACTAGGGGCTAGAGAGATGGTTCAGTGGTCATCCAGAGGACCCAAGTTCCCTTCTTAGCACCCATTTTAGAAGCAGCTCCTAACAGCCAGGGCCTTCCATACCCTCCCTGGCTTCTGTGGGTACTGCAATGATAAACACAAGCCCACACACAGGCAATGTATTTTTAAAAATAAATCCTTAAAAAAAATGTCCTAAAATTCACCAGCTCTAATCTTGACAAGTTCGGTTCAGTAATGAGCAGAGGACTTGAACTGAACAATTCTCTAAAGGTAGATGGCCAGTGAGCATTGCATGAAGGGACTCGTTCACTGTTGTTAGTCATTGTGGTTGGGAAAAATCCAAGCCATGAAATACCACTGTATATCCAGGAGAATGGTCATAACCAGAAGAAAAGGGGGGGGGGACCCCAGGTGTTAGCAGGGATAGGAAACATGTTGCTGGTAGAAGTGTGAAGTGGGCTAGGCTCTATAAGAAAGTTCAGCAGGTCTTGTCTCTTAGAGTGACAACATGTCTAGATGAAACACCATGAGCAAAAGCAGCTTGGGGGAGGAAAAGGTTTATTTCGATTACACTTCCCTCCCTCGCTCCCTCTCTCTCTCTCACCCTTCCTTCCTTTTTCTCCTTTTTCTTCCTTTTTTTCTTCTGCATTTTCAAGACAGATAGGTTTCTCTGTGTAGCCCTGTCTGTCTGTCCTGGAACTTGCTTGGCAGACCAGGCTGGTGTGGAACTTTACAAAGATCCACCTGCCCCTGCCCTGCCTCCTGAGTGCTGGGATTAAAGGCCTTCAACACCACTGCCCAGCTCTGATTTCTTAATAGACCCTAGAACCATCCAAAAGATAGTACCACCCTCAATGGGCTGGGCCTTCCTCCATCAATCACTAATTAAGAAAATGCCCTACAGGCTTGCCTATAGCCAGATTTTATGGAGGCTATTTTTTTCCCGTAATTTAGGCTTCCTTCTCTCTGATGACTCTAGCTTGTGTGATGTTGACATAAAACTAGCCAATCCATCTTGGGAAGGGCGGAATTCCCATATACTTGGCAGTCTGTCCTTAGGCATTGAACAGAAATAAAAAAACTCCACTGAATTTGTTGTTGTTTTAAGACAGGGTTTCTCTGGGTAGCCCTGCTTGTCCTGGAACACTCTCTTTCTGTAGAACAGAGCTGTAGACCAGGCTGGCCCAGAACTCAGAGATCCACATACCTCTGCCTCCCGAGTGCTGGGACTAAAAACGTGGGCCACCATGCTCACTTCCAAATGGATTCTTGCATGGATTCTTGCACACTAAAGTTGATTGCATCACTGGGGACAACTAGACAGCAACTGAATCCAAGTGAATGAAAAGCCCATGGGAAAATGCGTTGAGCTAAGGAAAATGAATGTTGGATAGTCATGGCAAGGAGAGAAGTTGTCACACGTGCTGAAACATAGAACAACATAGAGATTATGCTGTAGAATAGTCAGCCAGACTCAAAATGAGAGGCTTCATGATGCCATTTTGTCCAGGTTAGCTTTTTTTTTGTCGGCTTGACACAGGCTCAAGTCAAATGGAAGAGGCTTCTCAGTTCAGATGGTGCCTCCATCAGATTGGCTTTTAAGCAAGTCAATGAGGCATATTCTTGACTGCTAGAAGAGCCAGCTCACATCTGGGCAGGTGTTCCTAGGGTGTGTAAAAGTGGGCTGAGGCAGCCATGATGAAGAAGCTGGTAAGCAGCACATTCCTTCATGGTCTGCCTCACACCCTGCCTTGGCTTCCCTTGATTGACTGTGACCTGTAGGCCTAATAAATGCTTTCTCCCCAAGTTGATTTTGGTTTTGTTTTTTGTTTGTTTGTTTGTTTTTTATCACAATAGAAAGCAAACTAGGACACACTTACATGAAAGATCAAAACTGGGTAAATCCACGGAGACAGAAGGTAGAGGTTGCTTGGAATTGGGCAGATGCATATTGCTTAACGGGTACAGAGTTTCTGTTTGGAGTGATGGAATTTTCTGGAAATAGTGGTGATAGTTGCACAATGTTGAGTATGAATATAGTTAATGTCATAGAATTGTACTTAAAAGTGCATAAAATAGTCGATTCTAGACCCTCTATATCTTGAAAAGCACAATTTAAAAAATAAGTTCAGTGCTAGCATCCTGTGCCTGGGGAAAGCTTAGTTCTTTCAGGCGCCCCTGGGATGGATTGTGACATAGGAGATACACAGGCTCAGAGACACACGGGCTCAGCTCAGGGTCTGAGCCCTGCTCTTGTCTCTGATACAGATTTCCAGCAAGGCACTGAGTGGCCATGAATTAAGAAAACTTAGTTAGTTTTTTTTTTTAATTTATTTTTTTATTTATTTTATGTGTATGAGTACACTGTAGCTGTACAGATGGCCATGAGCCATCATGTGTGTAGCTGCTGGGAATTGAACTCTGGACCTCTGCCGGCCCCACTCGCTCTGGCCCTACGCACTCTGGTGTAATTCATTGTAGTTGTCTTCAGACGCACTAGAAGAGGGTGTCAGATCTCATTACGGGTGGTTGTGAGCCACCATGTGGTTAATGGGATCCGAACTCAGGACCTTCAGAAGAGCCATCCATCTCACCAGCCCCCAAGTTTTCTTAATTCATGATGGCTCCCCTGTATCTGTCTAGTCCAGTGTAAGGATTGCTCTGCCTGGTAAAAAGACAGAACAGGGTAAACTTAGGTGATTAACACCCAACCTCAGATTGTCCTCAATAGCCTGTTGGTTGGTCTTTCTAGGTTTTTGCTTGAGCATTGGTCTGGCCTCTTCCCATCAGCTCACACCCAGCCAGGTTTCCTCCCCAAGAAAAGGAGTTTGTTTCATGGTTTTAGTCTAACACACATCTCATCTGGGCCCTGTAGCCGTGAAAATTAGCGCCTATCCTGGTTGCCTGCTCCTTCCCTATGTTTGCTGTGTGTCCTTTTGAAATCTGAGCCCCACTAATGAAGAGTCGGTCGGATGTCCAGCTGTGGTCATCCACACCCACTTTGGAACACTGTAAATCCGGAAGATCGGAGGCCCGTGATGTTTGAAGTACCTAAACATGTGGGCCAGTATTAATGCAGACTGGTATGCTATAAAGTGGAGATGTTACAGCTTCCAGAACTCAAAACAAAATCTGCATTGCAGATTGGCTTGTTGATTTCTCTCAGGTATGCTCTCCTGAGCATGTCCTCGGAGGTGGTGTGTGTTATCCCCCCCCCCTTCCCCCGCCACCCAGTACCAGCTATCACTTGATGCTCAGATCCTCCTTGCTTTGGCACATACAGGTTCGATTTTGCTGAACCTGAGCACCCATTTGTGTTTAAGATTCTGAGGCTGGCCGGGCAGTGGTGGTGCACACCTTTAATCCCAGCACTTGGGAGGCAGAGGTAGACGGATTTCTGAGTTTGAGGCCAGCCTGGTCTACAGAGTGAATTCCAGGACTGCCAGAGCTATACAGAGAAACCCTGTCTCCAAAAAAGATTCTGAGGCTGGATTGTATCTTCCTGCAGACTCAGGTCTCTAACATACACCTAGGTGTCTCCCGAGCTTATAGGCCCCACAAACACTGTGTTTGGAATCATTAGGTGACCCTGCAAGTGTGAAAGAGCTAGGGGCTGGCAGAGTTCAAGTTTATAGAGTCCAGGCTGCTGTGAGGACCTCCCCTAGGGTCATAGGATAGGAGGGGCCCAAGGTCAACTCCAGGGTCACAGGCCTCAGGCACTAGGTGGCTCTTAGGAAGCTAATAATTAACCGTGGGAGGGCTTCTGATCTGCTGGAAGGGCCTTGATTGGCACATGATGCTTTTCAGCTGGCACCGAGGAAATGATTTTCTTTGTTTCTCAGTTTCAAAAGGTGTTGAAAGGGCCTTGACCTCCACCGCAAAAGAACTGTCCTTTGGGTGGTGTTCTTTTTTTTTAAGTTTTCTGAGACACCTGTTAAAGGCACTGTGTCACCTTACAGTAGAGAAACACGGGTAATAAACAGCCATATCATTACCCGAGTTTCTAATGTTGCAGAATGAATTGAGGAGAAAGGCAGCTTTTCTGGACCACTTCCTTCATAAGAGGAAATTCACCTCCACGTGAGCCTTGGGGAATGCTTATAAAGATTATCTCAAAAGGGTAAGAATAGACCTGTAGTCAGTAAATTACAGAGGCAGAGTGATTAAGTATGGGGCCCTGCTCTACCTGCAGTGAATCACCTGTAATTCACCTCCCGCCCAGTGGCATGGGTCAGGAGACTTGGAGCTGGCAATTGTGTAATGCTAGCACTGAGTGGGATCCATATGACTGTTGGGAGTTGACCATAACTGGGCATGCTTTCCTGAGCCGAATCTCCTGACCTGTACAACGGTTCAGTGCCTTCCAAAGCCACGATGTCAGGAGAGATAATGGATGGAAAAGCACTTGGAAACCTCAGATGCCCTATGGGACCTTCTCTTGTTCCTCCTACAGCAATCCCAGCTTGGGGGTGGCCCAGGGACCTAAGAATGAGGTGGGTCGAGTGTAGACTATGAGTACAGAAGACCAGGTACTCTGCTGTGCCTCAGAAATGCTTCCAGGGGATGGAGCGGAGACCTAGGAAGTAAGTCGGTTTGTCCAGGATCATGTGAGTGTCTACCGGTGGCCAAGTTGGAGGCCTGCTGGGTTACTCCTCTAAAATGGATTTTCTTCAGTTCACGAAGCACTGGCCTCAACGCGTGTCAGGGTTCAGCCCAAATAAATGCAACAGTACCAGCAAAATACACTTTTTTTCTTAAGAGTTTAAACACTTGCTTTTATTAGTGCTAGGAGCAATCATACCTTTCGGCATTTTGTGCATGTCCAGTTTCTAGAATGCTGTGTTTTGAATGTTCATGTACATTTCTTTGTATTAATCTTCTGTCCTCATTTTATCATGAGGAAGGAAAAAAAAACAAAACCCCAGGAAGCTGAATAGGCACCATGAAAGTTCATCTCTATCTCAGTTTCTAGAGGCAGTGGCGGCTGGCATGGTTACTGTGTCTGGTCTAACCCAGGATGACCCGTTGGGATTGAAGCCTTTCAAGCAGAGGGCTTTAGGGCTGGAACGAGCCTAGGAAACCCATGAAGGAAAAGGTGGCCGAAGAAAAGCCTTTCCAGGATACTGGGAAGTAGGGATGGGGTGGGGGCAAGGATGAGGGTTGCAGCATTTTTATGTGTTTCCTTGAGATAAAACCATGGGGAAGGCTGCTCTGTGGCGGTGAGTATGGGTTTTCTCTGGCCCGACTGGCTCTGGCTTCAGACATCTTGGCAGGGGCGGGGGCTGGCAGGACATTCCACTGTGAGATCCCAGCCTCTTGGCAGGGATGCACCGTGATTAACACATCTCAAACCTTTCAAAGTGACTTTAGCTGTTTTCTTTAGTGAAGGCTTCTGCTGCTCTTTGGCTGTAAAGGGGTGGGGGTTGGAACCCAAGACCGAAATATCAGAGGCTGACACCCAAATGGGTGTGGTCATGGCCGAGGGCAAATATTAACACAGTATTTTTGTAAAGTTTATGCAACTTGATTCATGTACCTGTAGAGTAAATTTATTCCATCCTGTTTTTTTCCAGTCTGTTCCAAGCTTGGTGGAACTGTCCACAGGCAAGATGAAAAGACGTTTTGGTTGCTTAATTTTAGGTAGAAAGTGCTAAGAATTGGATGTACCTCATTCTTACATTTTAAGCCTTACATGATGCTTTGTTCTCTCTAAATAGTACTCTTACACCTAGTTTGAGATCTGATGGACCATGTAAAACTTTGAAGAATGAGGCATCCGTGTAGAATCATGTCCGTGGAAATCTATGTAAGGAGATTCTTAACAGTGCTACCATCGAATATGGCTTCTATAAACAAATACACCTTGGACACTTCCAAAACATAAGTCATGATAGAATTTTGGTCCCCAAAGCCTAAAGCTCATTTTTCATACTCTCCCGTAGCTTTTTCAATATGAGTGTCATAGAGTTCCTTTATTTAATTACCTCTAGTGATGGGTTTTGGTTGACTAAGGACCGCCCACCTCCCAGCACCAGGTTCCCCGACACCAGGTTTCACGGAGCTCCCCCACCCTTTCAGCAGAGAGCTCAGTGTCCTCCATGTTTATGCAGACTTTGCCTTGGGTTCTTTCTTCTGTTGAGCAGAGAAGTCTGTTTCCTTTTCTTTCTTTTGTTGTTTGGGTAAGTGTGGTGTGTGTGTGTGTGGGGGGTCGTTACCCGTTTGTGGAGGTCAGAGAATAAACATGGATGTTGACACTTGGCATCCTTCCGTGTTTGAGATCAGGGCCTCTCTTCTGCATTGCACTTCTCTGTCCCGTATTCCAGGCACACCGGTCCGCGAGCCTCTGAGAATTCTGTCTCTTCGGCACGTCTTCCCACAGGAGCTCTGGAAGCCTTCTCCAAAGGTGGTGGTTCTCACTCTCCCACGGAAAAGATTTACCCACTGAGCCACCTCCCAGGCCCTGAACCTGTTCATGTCACCTGTTTAACCATTGGGTTAAAAAGAATCAGTCCAACAAAAATTTGCTAATTGGAGTACATATTCTCTGCAAATCTCAAAGCTGGCCTTGGGAAGGAGGGATGTCTGCTCTTTTCTAAATAGCTCTTAGAAAAAGTAAACAATTGCGGAGGTTGACCTCCACTAAAGTGATTAAATTGGAGTTCCCACCCTCCCACCGCCTGGTGCTAAACCTCTCACCCTTTCCTGATTCCTCTTTTATGTAAAAGCTTCTAAAAGAACCTGGCCTAATCCTCCCGGTATGCTCACTAAGATATCAGTTATCCCTCAAGCTCCTCTTTTGCTCTGGAGCTCATAAAACCTCCCTGAACTTCCCCTCCAAATCTTCCACTGCGGTTCCGTGGGTGTGGAGTCTTGGCCTCGCCTGGAAACCCCAGCGAGCTGGTCTTGTCACCCACCTCACCCTGGAAGGTCTCAGCCTCCGGGCTCTCTCGTCTCCTGTCCCCTAGGGGTTTCACATCTTATGGAAGCTGGGCTCCCCGCACCTCTACCTTCCCCCACCCACTGGCCACTTCCTGGCTTGGCCTGGGGCCGAGTAAATGAATATTGAGTAAATGGTCCGGAACTCCTTTGCCAAAGTAATAACAAAGGAAGCCAAAAGTAATTATAAACAAGATCTACGGGTCCTGGGGGCAGAGGGCGGGGTGAACGATATACCCTCGTTGTAGGCCGGAATTTGGGGATTACTTGCAGGCTTGATAACGTCTTCCCAAACATTAAAATAACTAATAAAAATCGTGTTTTCAACAGTCTCCACCACAGGAATCAGCTGGGGAGAAGAGTCACCCGAGGGATGCTTGGGACCTGGGTAGTTTCAGTTGCCTTTGCCCTGGATGATATCCAGGAAAAAGGCTTCTCTTACCTACCCAGGGCTGCCACCCTCCGGTGTCCTGCCTGGCTTCCTCTTGCCCGAGGCAGACTTGTATGAAGGTAGCTGAGGCCTGCAGGGCTGGAACCAGTTTCCCTTTATACTATGACGTTTATAGGTCACCTCTTCACCGCCTGAGGCTTCACAGCCTGCTTTCCATCCTGTGCCCTGAGGAGCCTAAGCCACTTCTTAAGCTGCTCTCAGTGTCCAGGCTAGCTTTTTTTATTTTGTTAGTTTTGACAGTGCCATGGTGTCGAACCTATAAATAAAAACTAAAGATAAACCCTGGGCTCTAGAATAAGAAAACTCTTTTGACATTTTGAAGTCGTCCGAGAACAAGGGCGCTAACTACAGGTCTTGGTTTGGATTGAATTGACCGCACAGATTATTTCAGCACTGCTTTGAGGGTGTGGGCATTTCTTTGGGAGGTCCCCTCTCTGAACAAATGGAAGGCCAGGGAACAAATGAGCTGATTCTGCTGCAGTTGTAGCCCGGGAGCATGAGGATTGGTGGTGCAAGAGAAGTTGACAGAATTTCCTGAAAGTCAAGACTAATTGCTAATTCTTAAGTGCACTTCTGATGAATAGTATCCATCTTGTAAATGCATATGCAAGTTTTTTTTAAAAAAAAATTTTCGTTTTACACCATTTGTGATTATTGTTGGTTAGCAGGCTTTAAGCTTTTTTTTTTTTTAAATGTGCATTGGTGTTTTTCTTGCATGTCTGTGTGAGGGTATCAGATCCTTTGGTACTGGAGTTACAGACAGTTGTGAGCTGCCATGTGGGTGCTGGGAATTGAACCAGGATCCTCTGGAAGAGCAACTATCTTAACCTCTCTGCGCTGTCTCTCCAGCCCCTAGGCTTTAAACTTTTTTTTTTTAAAGATTTATTTATTGTTATACATAAATACTGTAGCTGTATTCAGCCACACCAGAAGAGGGCATCAGATCTCATTACAGGTGGCTGTGAGCCACCATGTGGTTACTGGGAATTGAACTCAGGACCTCTGGAAGAGCAGTCAGTGCTTTAACCGCTGAGCCATCTCACCAGCCCAAACCCACTCATTTTTAATTCATTTGGCTGAACTGAACTTTAAAGCATTGGGCAAGCCTAATAAATCATACACAATGTAGCTCTCCCCCACCCCCCACTCCTTTTTAGGAAAATGCTAACCATCTCTTCCATACGAGTCTGAAAGGAATACAGTATGTGTTGCGTCCTGATCTTTGTTCTCAGGTGTTACAGAGTGATGAGAATTTGGGGTCTGGTGACACCAACTCTGAGGGAACAAGGCAAGACATCTGGTTACATAATTGCAAGGTGACAGAGCACTTTAGAACTTTCCTTCTCTGTTTGATCCTTGGGTTGATCCCAGCACCCACCGATGACTTAGGAAACACTCAGCCGGCCCAGTGAGGGGACAGTGGCTGAGCTATGTAGCTCTGGGAAGCAGCTTGTAGCATAGGTGAGAAACTGACATAGCACTCTGGCCCCCCAGACCCTGGTTATAGGCACAGATGGGCAGAACCAGAAATCCTGGAGATTGTGGTTGAGTTTCCCAGTGTGTGGCTCTCAGGTTGCCTGTATCTCAGGTTGTCTTATTAAAGTATGTCTTCTCTCTGCTGGTAAAATAAGAGCATGGTTTCAGATTGCATCATGGGACAGGAGGAAAGAAAATAATTTGTAAAATTTTAATACGAGTTCTAAGATAAACGCTTGGTTGGTGTTTGCTTTCTTGAGTGCTGCAGCTTCACTATGATTTTGAAATAAATAAGCTTGGTCTTGGGGGGAATCCGTGCTAAAATATGTAGAGGTAAATTGATAATCAGACCTGTAGCATGTGCTTGAGAGCAAACTCTGGGTTCTGTACACGTATATGTGCATATGCGTGTGTGAGTACACGGAGCGTGTGTGTCTATGTCTCACAAGCATGTGCAAGTGGCCCACCTGCTTTTGCTTTAGGAGTACTGGGATTAAGGGATAAGCTCTCACACCTGGTTTCTTCTTATTTTTTAAATTATGTGTAAGTGTGTGTCTGTATCCATGTGAGTACAGGTGCCCAAAGAGGTGGTCAGTTTGATTGGTGGTAGATGTTTTAAAACATCAAGTTCCATTTTATTGACGGATAACTCCTCTCACTCACCCAGGAGCTTGTAGATTCTCCTAGTCCACAGAGCCGGCTTGCCTCTGCTCTTGAATGCTGGCATTACAGATGGCCATGTTGCCTGGTTTTTATGTAGGCCCTGGGATCCGAACTCCCAAACTCCAGTCCTCATGCTAGATGCTCAGTACCTTATCCACGGACTCATCTCCCTACTCCTGTAAAGTTTTATACGTAGAAGGCATTCTCACTTCCTTGAGAATGTAAGGGCATCTTATCCTGGTCACAAACCAGAGGTCCTGGGGGCATTGCCTGTCGGGTGGAGGGAGTGGTTGAAGAACTGGTTTATTTTTTTTTTTTTTCTAGGAGAATCGTAAAGCGTGTGATGTGATTGTTAAGGACCTAGTTGATTTCCGCCACCCCATTCCTCCTCTCCTGAACCAAGACTAACTAAATTGTTAAAAAATGCCGCTCAGCTTCCATGTTCCCAGCAGAAAAGAAAGAAAGAAAGAGAGAGAGAAAGAAAAGGCTCTATTGATACTCTCTCAGCCAAATAAACCACCTATATTCCATCCATCAGATATTGATAATTGATGAGAATTGCTATTGATTTGGTGAGTCATCGTTTCCCGGGGCTGATGGGGCGCCGTGTTCCTTTCTGTGCTAGAAATCTCCCTGTCCAGCAGCTCCATCATCTGTTGATGTTCAGAATTAGAAAGAAAAAAAGAGGAAGGAAGAAATCTTTCTTCAACCCAGCAGGGAGGAAGGATTAGGACGGTGAAGCTGAGCGAGGAGAAATTGTTATGTACCCAGAGAGTGATTGATTGCACAGTAAACAAGAACAGAGCCAACCTGTGTCTTCCCCCTAAGTGGTAGGGTTGGAGGCAAGTGCTTTCCTCTGCTGGCCACTAGATGGCAGTATTGGCAAGGTCAGCCTGAATGTGATTACCTGGGTTGGCTCTAGTCGCAGGGTTCACCCACGGTTCACTTACACAGAATACTCACACATTTGTTTATAAATCCAGACTGTTTTCTTTAAAAAGATCTGGTTGTGGTGAGGCGTGCCCGTAATCTTGGCATCTAATAGGTAGGCACAAGATTTTCAAGTCTATCTTCTACGACATAGAAGCTTCTAGCCCAGCCTAGGTTACATAAGACCCTGTCTCAAATAAATTAAACTGAATCAATATCTATTTATCTTCTTTTGAAAGTCTTATGACCTTAAGTTTCTGCTATCCCTGCCTCCACCTACTGCTGAGGGGCTGGGGTTACAGGTGGATGTTGCCCAGTTTATACAGAGTTGGAGATCAAACCCTGAGCCCCAGGCCTGCTACACAGACTGAGCATCTCCACCAACTGAGCTCCATCCCTGGGCCCTGAAACATGCATTCTTGAATTAAAGGCCTAATTAATTTCTTTCTTTTTCCAGAGGCATATAACATGTAGAGTAGCAACTGCCTTTGAACACCAGTGACTTGCTTTAGAAGGGATAACATTATAGAAATGAAGTCTTTCTAACTGTGAGATATTTGACATTGAGATAGCCCTACAAAATCTGGATTCTATAGTCAGTTCCTGTTCACATCAGAAACTCAGCATTAATTAAGAGCCTTGTATTCAGGCATGGTTGCATGCATATACCTGTCATCCTAGCACCTGGGAGGTAGAAGCAGGAGGATTACGCCCAGCTTCAGCTACTTAGTAAATTGGACACCAGCCTTGGCTATATGAGACCCCACCTCAATGGTAATAAATAAACAAGTGCCTTTTAGTGCATGTCTAGTCCGTGTCCCCTACTGTATTCTAGGCACCTATGTATTCCGTCTCTAACTCTGCGGTATTTACTGAGCCCCAGCTGTGTGCGTAATGAGATCATGCTTTTTCTATAATATGTTTTCAGAATATCATCTTTGATTAAGATCTGAATCACAGTAGAACCCATAGCCAGTGTTCCAGCTCCCCTAGAGCTCTTTGACTTGAAACACTGTGCAAACAGGCTCACCTCCCATGATGTCAGTGGCTTCGTCTGCAGCTGTGATGTCTGTGCTGCCTGAGGCCAGTGTGTTCCTGTTTGGCTTTTGGCTTTGTTTAGAATTAAGAGGCTTATAAAGGAAGCCATAGAAACCCCGAGTTCCCCAATTGCTGCCGTACAGGAAACAGGGCAATTAGTCAGCATCTATTGTCCAGCCAGATTGTTTAAGATACAATTTCAAGACAATCTGGAAACACCTCCTGGCTTGATAATAATGTAGTTTAGCGTCAATGTCAAGCAAGCTCTTATCAAGGTTTGTTTTAGGGGCAATTGCAGGAAGAATATTCTGCAGTTTTCATGAAATATCTTTCAATGACACTGTGCTTAGGTTCCAAGGCCTTCCTTCATGTGACCATCAGGCAGGAGGGAAAAGTCTCCTTGAATATACTCTGGCCATGCTGGGAAGCATCATCAACCACGGACGGTTCAGTTCTCAGTGCTAGAATCCCTGATGCTGGCACAGGGATAAGAGGTTGCCTGCCTGTGGTTGGCATGCTGGCTCCTGTTGCTTTCATTCCCAGCTTTCCCCTTGAAGACCTTGTCGGTTTTCTGTTCAGGGTCTTGTGAGGGCACTTTATGTGCCCTGCAGACCTAGCTGTGTTCCAAGGCCAGCCGGGTGAAGAGTCACTATCTGGACCTCAGCTCCCAGACTGCCCTTTGAGGGGCTTCCAAAGGCCCAGGGCACTGAATCATCTACAGACCTTCCCAAGGAAGGCCTGAGGGCCACTGCCCATTAATAATGTACTTCATAACTATGCTATTGTATCTTAAAAGAACACAGTCCACCTGGGATTCTTAAAGAAGCAGGCAACAGAGCTGACATTTTCAGTTGCGTGTGGGATAAAGCATTCAGGAACACATTTGTTGTCTTATGATAACTTTTTGTATTACTCAGAAAATGCATCCCTGGTTCCAGTGACATTTTTATTGAAAAGGGCATGGTGGAGGTGGTGGGTGGGTTGGTGGTAATTTCTGTGATCGAGTGTGAGTGTGTGTG
>NW_022196900.1:18046415-18052319 GCF_008632895.1 Mastomys coucha | reverse complement strand
TTACTAATATTTGAGGTTTCCTGCCCCTAGCTAGTTATAGAACTTTACCTAAGCACCTTGAAGTTATTGCTAGGGACTCAGTGCACAGCTACTGTCGTCTTCTGTACCTAGTGTATGGTCCTTGTTGTCCTAGAAGTTTGATTTTTTTTTTTCCCAGTCTCTAGTCTGCTCTGTCCGCCTTCCCATAGGTGAGTGACACATCTCTCTTCCCACTGCCTAGGTCTTTACCTCTGACCCTGGCCTGGTGTCTGGTGCTATCTCTCTGGGTGTCCCTGCCTTGGTCCCCCAGAGCAGATGGAGCCTGGATGGATAACTTGAGCATCTCCTGGAAGACTAGGAGATGCTTCATTCTTCATGAATTTATTGGTTTACTTAACGTACTTAACAGATTGCCTATCAATGCTGAGTGTCAGAGGCACAGTGAGCAAAACCAGGACCAGACCTTATAGTCCGGTCCTTACAGAACGCATGTAGAATGGTCAGAGAGCTGGGAGCACCCCTTGGGGGAAGGGGAGGCGTGCCCTCCTGCAATCTTCATCTGCATATGCTCTTCCCCTTAACCCCTTAGTCTCACGCTCTCCCTTCCCATGCTGAGTGGCAGTTACCTCAGTACGTCCACAGGATGCTGTGCCTTTGTGTTCAGTTGCAGATCTCTTTATTCTGCCATCCCACTATTGAGCTCTCTACTAAAACCAGTGTAAAGATGGAGGATGGGTGTTGGTGAGGCGGCACAGCAGGCAAAAGCGGCTACCCTCAAGCCTGACAATCTGAGTTCAATCCCTGGAACCCACCACCCACGTGGGAGAAGGAGCCACCTGCCTCCTGCAGGTTGTCCTCTAGTCTCCTCAGGCTCACTGCAGCACATGCACACACAAACACACACAATCTTAAGATGTGAAATAACAACAACGTGGAGAAAAGTCTACACAGCAGCGACCTCTGTTGACCTCTGGCTTCCACTTGCAGGCATTCCCCCGCCCCCGCCCCCCACCTCCATACGGACATACAAAAGCATTCAGGACCATCTAGAAGCAGCCACCAGTCTGTCTTAAACTTTCAGTACCTGGAGTTGTGCTGTAGGTAAGCCATCGTGTCTGGCTTCTTAACATTAAACATTAAGGTAACATTAAAGACAGTCCTGCTTTGCACACAGCAAGGATTCATTTCTCCGCTTGGCTGTGCACAGGCGTATGGTATGAGCATGCCACGATCTGTCCTTTGGCTGATGGAAATTTAGATCCTTTCCCATCTGGTGGTATTATGAGGAATCTTGTACATATATATATCTGAATAAAATGTGGTGTTGTTTTATTGGACACATACCTAGGAATCAGATTGTCTTATCACAGAACGTGTGTGTTCAACTTGGTAGAGATTTTCCCCAGTAGTTTGCCAAAGTAGTTGTGTTAATATATGTTCTTTTTTTTTTTTTTTAAATTTTAAATTTTATATATGTGAGTGCACTGTTGCTGTCTTCAGACACACCAGGAGAGGGCATCAGATCCCATTACAGATGGTTGTGAGCCACCCTGTGGTTGCTGGGAATTGAACTCAGGACCTATAGAAGAGCAGGCAGTGCTCTTAGCCACTAAGGCACCTTTTCAGCCCCAATCTGTGTTCCTTGCAGCAGCTCAGGGAGACGGACAGCTGGGCACCCCCCACACTGCTCTCAGTCTTCCGTCATTGCTCTCAGTCTTCCGTCATTGCTCTCAGTCTTCCGTCATTGCTCTCAGTCTTCCCTCACTGCTCTCAGTCTTCCCTCACTGCTCTCAGTCTTCCCTCACTGCTCTCAGTCTTCCCTCACTGCTCTCAGTCTTCCCTCACTGCTCTCAGTCTTCCCTCACTGCTCTCAGTCTTCCCTCACTGCTCTCAGTCTTCCCTCACTGCTCTCAGTCTTCCCTCACTGCTCTCAGTCTTCCCTCACTGCTCTCAGTCTTCCGTCAGTCCGGCTTTACCTACGTCAGTGGCTCTACTTTGCAGTTCTTTGACAAGCTATTGCCTAAGAACTTCATTTCTTCACATTTTAAAAAAAGAAAATGCTTTGCCTTTGTTTTCGGGATGCCCATGTGCCTGAGTGTGGGTATGTGCATTGCCCTCAGAGGTCGGAAGAGGGCGAGGCATTGGTTCCACCAGAGCTGACTGTTACCAAGCAGTAGTGAGCTGCCTGACCGATAGGTGCTGGGACTAGAACGTTTCCTCTGCAGTTTTATGTGCTCTTAACTGCTGAGCCATCTTTCTAGCCAAAATAAAATAAATCTTAAAAATTTTTTTTTTACAAAGTAGTAGAAGTTTTTAACTTTAATATATACATATATATATGTATATATAACCGGCCATATATATATATATATACACATATATGTACACATACATATATATACATACATACACATACGTATATATCCATATATATGTGTGTATGTGTGTGTGTGTATATATATACATACATACATATATATATATATATATATATATATATATATATATATATATATAAAACCAGGTATGTATATGTGTGTGTTTGTGTGTGTGTATGTGTATATATACACATATATATCTTAATACTTTGCCAAATTTACAAACACCTAAGGTAGGAATTATGCTCTGGGAAATTAGAAGGTACTACCTTGGAGATAACAGGACAAACATAAATAAGCTGTGTGTGTATTTCCTTGCCCTAACATGGTATTACATCTTTGAGCAACAGATTCTACTTAGCAGTGGTTCTCAACCTTCCTAATGCTGTGACCCATGTGTACAGTTCCTTATGTGATAACCCCTAACCATACAACTATTTTCATTGCTGCCTCATAATTATAATTTTGCTACTGTTGTGAATTATAATGTAAAATCTCTGTGTTTTCCAATGGTCTTAGGTGACCACTGTGAACAGGTTGTTTGACACCCTCCCCCAAAGGGGCCACGACCCACAGGTTGAGAACTACCAGCTTAGCGCACCTCAGAAGTCAAAAGTGAAATGCAAAGATGGCTTTGTTACCCTGTTCTCCTACCTCCAGGTTCTGCAGCTGATGCTGTGAGGATTCAGGCCCACCTGTGAGGAGATGTGTAGGGCCTGACTGTCTTTCTGGAAAGCACTGACAGGGTGTCTCCTCTTGCAGGTTACTCCGCGGCCGTTATGACCTCCCGGTTACGTGCGTTGGGTGGAAGAATTAATAATACACGAACCTCCGAATTGCCCAAAGAGAAAACTCGATCCGAGGTCATCTGCAGCATACGCTTTTTAGATGGCTTGGTACAGACCTTTAAAGTTAATGTAAGTTCTCCTTAATTTTTTTTCTTTTTGCCTAAGTCCTCTTAAATAGTTTTTAAGTTCTTGGTTTACAGAATAAAAAGAGATTAGCTAACAAGAAAAACTGGAGCTTTCAAAACTGGTAGGGTGATATGGGGCTGGGCATGGATTTATGCTTCTGTCTCTTCTTAGGGATGTGAACCTGTTGGTGTTTTCCAATTGTTGATGTGTCTGGAATGTCATTCCCTGCCCCGAATTCCCCTTAGGCAGAACTGGTCCTTGAACAAACTATGTTCTGTCCGTGCGTTTATTCGAGCCCACTTAGTGTTTTTAAAAATAGTTAAAAAAAAAAATTTACTAGGATATAAGTGTACTGCTGAAGTGTGAGCCCCTTGAGGACAGGCCGGGTGTCCTGGCATAAGGCTGGGCACGCGGCTGTGCTCTGGGAGATGGTCAGCCTCGTGGGTGGCAGGAGTCCTAAGGATGCTGCCTGGCTCCTGCTCAGAGCCCTTGATCTCAGACCTTCACGTAAACAGCTATGAGAGGCGAGGACAGCAGCTGCCTCAACCGGCTCCACACCCAGCTACCACTTATGCCCAGGACTTCTTGAGTCTCTCAGTCCTAGTGGCATCCACTTCAGCCCCAAGTCACCTGGGCCCCAGTTTTATGTGCCGAGAAAGAGAAAGGTGGTAGAGGAGCCGGGCTGGATGTGATGGTAAAGGCCTGTGATTTGGCACTTGGGAGGTGGACTCCGGAGGAGCAGAAGTTCGAGGTCCGCCTGGGCCTCAAATAAACAAACAAAACTGGGGAGGGGTGACCAGAAAAGGCGAAAGCACTTAAACCTAAATGAAAACTGGCACACCCCTGCTGTAACTGCTCCCCTACCCCACTTCTCCTTCCACAGGGACTAACTATGTAGTCCTGGCTGGCTTCAACTCACTATATAGACTAAGGCTGCCCTAGAAATTGCAAAGATCTGTCTGTCTCTGTTTACTAAAAGTTGAAGACTTGCAGGGTTTTAACCCAGTCATCCCCCATCCCGTCTCTGTCTCTGTCTCTCTATCTCTCTCTGTCTCCCCTCTTTACCCCCATTTCTGTCTCTTTGTCTCCTCACCACCATTGATCTTGGTGCAGGCAAAAAACAATTTTCAGTTCTTCTAAACCGTGGCCAGGGAGCTGTCCCATGCCGTGGATGTGAGAATGTTCTCAGCAGCACACAGGACCCAGTGGTGCAGACAGTGGCAGCGATTAGCAGAGACCCATTTCCCAGCCTTCCTCCCGACTGCCCAGCTCTCTTCTTGACCTGTCTCTAAGGCCATGTTCTGCTCTTCTGAAGATGAGTGTTATTTATTGTATCAAGAAAGAGAAGGGCAAGATATTTCAGGGAGTTACGGTGCCTGCCACCAAGCCTGACAAGCCTTGGGACCCACATGGTGAAAAGCCAGTTCACCTGGAACGGCATGAGCCCTGGGGAGGCGGGGTAGAGCCAGAGATAAGTGAAGTCAGAGAGGTTCCAAGTAGGGATGGGGTGAGAGGCCAGCTGGAGCCTGGGCATGCTGGCTTCTACATGGAGTAATGTAGAGAGCTCTGAATCGCAGCCTGACATGGCCTGACTTAAGGGTCACTCAGTCCGAAGTAGCCAGGGAGGGAGCAGTCCCTGACAGAGATTGTGATGGTGGGCAGAACAGTCTTGAGTGCTTGGTTAGAAGGAGGTACCTGGAAGATAGAATCAGCTGGACCTGCTGGCAGGCTCTCGGTCATGTTTTCCTGGTCTAGTTTGTACTCTCTTTATTTCCTTTCTCCTACTTTGTTTGTTTGTTTATTTATGGTCTCATTGTATATCTATCCCCTGCTGGCCTGGAATTGGATATGTAGACCAGGCTGGCCTCAAACTCACAGAGATCCACCCTGCCTCTGCCTTCGGGATGTTGGAGATGAAAGGTGTGTGCCACCACCCTTGGGATTCTATTTTAATTCCTTTGGGAACTAGAATTGAACAGAACGGACACCTGAATGTTTCTCTAGCTCAGAGGTGAGAGGCTCAATCCAACAAGAAGGCAGGGCTTTGGTGTTGCTGGGACTCCTAGTCAGGTGATCATGCAGCTACTGGTTGATGGGGCGGGTGTGCCAGGCATGTTGCCTCGAAGTGCCTAGTCCTCAGTGCAAGGCCGATGTTGAGAGTGACTTTGCAGGTGTTCAATAAATTAGTTACTAATGACATAATAAGTAATGTAAAAAGTTACATAAACGATATCCCAAAACATTTAAGTAATGATTGCACTGAGAGGATAGCTCTGATGCATTAGGAAAACTGTCTCGTGCTGGATGTGGAGTGCTTGCTTTGCGAGCATAAGGAGTTCGGATCCTCAGCAGATATGGAAAAAGTGGCTGAAGCTACATGCAGCTGTAACCGTGCACTGGGGCTGGGATGGGAAGAGCCCTCGGGCTCACTGAGCAGCCAGTCTGGCTAAAACTGTAAACTTCAGGTTCAGTGAGAAATTCTGTCCCCAAAATGAGGTGAGATGTGATTGAAGATATCTCAGCATCAACTTTTGGCCTCTATACACCCCAGGGGTGAGTGTACCCATAATTGTGCGTGTACACACACACACACACACACACACACACACACACACACACACACACACGCTTGT
>NW_022196900.1:18031465-18046179 GCF_008632895.1 Mastomys coucha | reverse complement strand
GACCAGGCTGGCCTTGAACTCAGAAATCTGCCTGCCTCTGCCTCTGCCTCTGCCTCTGCCTCTGCCTCCCAAGCGCTGGAATTAAAGGCGTGCGCCACCACCGCCCGGTGGGCTATATTGTTTTTAAATCCTGTGAAGACTCTCTTGTAACGGGTGGTGGCAGGTCCAGAAGCCTTCAGGATGAACAGGTGGTACATTCTAAAAATGGCCAAGTGCATACACAACAGAGCTGATCCCATGAAGTCACGTGGAAGCAGCTGCTGCAGGAGAGTCCACATGTTACCTCGTGGCGCGCTCCCCACCCCCAGCTCCACGACCCACTTTCTGCGCATTACCTGCTCTCAGAAGCTCACAGGAAGAGCCTCTTCTATACCTGTCTATTTCTGACTTGCATTGTCCTGAGTTGAATGGGTTGGGTTCAAAGCATTCCTGGGCAGTCGACCTCTGAAAACAGAATCTGAAATCCCCCAAGTGCTCTGTGCTGTTTAGTCCGCCTGTCTCACACCATCCCCAGTTGTCTTTCGTTTGTGCAGTCAGCTTCAGACGGAGTGGGCCCACTAGAAAGATGGGAGGGGTGACACTCCACCCTGTCACCCTACTAAACACAGGGGTTCCTCGTCCCTGTTCCCAGGTGGACCCCACTGTCCGTGCTGTGTCCTCTAAGAAATCTGTCTACTGTGCCTTGACCGGTTCAAAGTACTTGACAGCGTTTGACACTCCATGTTAGTCACCCCTCCTGCAGCCAAGCAAGGAAAGAGGTGCTTCCTGTGGCACTGTCCCAGTGCCCACATGGAACTGCCCCATAAACACTGGTGCAGGCCGCTGAATCCTGCTCTGGAGTGAAGTGTGGCTAAATGTCCCCACCGGCTTCTCACTTCAGATGACGAGAAACAGCAGGGCAGATAATCCCACAGGGGGACACAGGCCAAGTCACTTTGAGGGTATTTTGGATGGCATTTGAGTATTTTTAGCTGTTAGTAGAGAGTTTTCCTTGCTGCACACTCTCTGGGTTCCTCCAAGGGAAGGAGCTGCAGCTGGGCCCCCCCAGCAGCCAACAGGAGCTGACGGGATTAGCATTTGCTGTGGGTAATCCGCAGCAGGTCATGGCGTGTTTGCTGTGTAATGTGTGAGTTTTCCAACTTAGAAGTCACTGCAGAACCTCAGCTGAGGGATGGAAGCAACCTAAGAAAGCTAAGTTAAGCTGTGTGTGTGTGTGCGCGTGTATGTATGCATGTGGAGGCCAGAAGAGAGCCTGCAGTATTGTTTCCCAGAAGCCATCAGTCTTTCATTGGCCTGGAGCTTCATGCGTTGGCCAGACTGGCCAGAGGCCATTATTGGGTATCTTCATTATTCTTTATTTTTTTCAACATTCTATCTGTCTGTCTATCTTATCTATCTACCTACCTACCTATCATCTATCCTTCTATCACCTATCTATCCGTTTACTTAGTTGAGACAGAGTCTCACTGTGTAGTTACAGCTGGTCTGGAACTTGCTGTGTAGACCAGGCTGGCTTCAGAGTCATCGAGATCTGCCTGCCCCTGCCTCCTGAGTGCAGGGATTGAAAATGTGCACCACCACTGAGATATATTTTTATTTTTCGTGCAGTCAGCAGCCAGAAGAGGGAATGATTGGGACGCCAGTCACTGGTGTTACAAGTGTTGTGAGCTGCTCAGTGTAGGTGCTAGGAATGGGACTTTAGTCTTCTTCAAGCTCTGGAAGCATTCAACCACAGAGTCATCTCTCTAGCCCCCTGCCCTAGTTTTTTGAGACATGATCTCATAGAACCTGGAGCTTCCATATTTACTAGATTACTTGGCTAGCAAGTTCCAGGGTTGTGTCTTCCCCTGTACACACAGTTTCCTTGCAAGGCAAGAAGTCTACCGACCTTTCTCCTCAGTCCCTTAAATCCAGAGTGTCTGAAAACATATTAATGTAGTTTGTCTTAACCGTATTTCTGTATCTCTCCATACAGCCTTGTAACTTGAAATGTATTAATGCTTTTGTTACTGTGGGAAGTATTTATTCATAGAATCTCAGAAAATTTTACTTTTCTCTTTTGCCCACTGTTAAAAAAGATTGTGACTTCTATTTCTTGGCTCATTTTAATACTCGATGGTTTTGATCTAGAAACAAGATTTGGGCCAGTCGCTTCTGGATATGGCCTATGGCCACCTGGGTGTGACGGAGAAGGAATACTTTGGCTTGCAACATGGCGACGATCCAGTGGACTCTCCTGTAAGTGACCACATGTAAGATGTGCTGCTTCCCTGCCTGGGTTGGTTTCATAGCTTATTTTTCTCACTCAACAGAGATGGCTTGAGGCAAGCAAACCCCTCAGGAAGCAGCTGAAAGGTGGGTATGATCTCTCTTCGCTTGGCCATTGTGTGTACAGCAAACTGTCTTCTCCTTATGGGGACTTAAGGTGGCAGTGGGTCAGAGAGAGATGCTTCCGAGCAACCTTGAGGGGGAGGGGAGGGGAGGCAACTCAGCACAAGGGAGCAAGTGGATGAGGGATAGTCTTTCTTAGCTCAGTGTAAGGAAACAGACATTCAAGGACTGGGGTGGTATCTTAGTTGGTAAAAGTGCTGGCTGTTCAAGCTTAAGGACCTGAGTTCAGATCCCCAGCACCTACATAAGAAGCTGGGTACTGTGGAGTGTGCCCATAATCCCAGCGCCGGAGACAGAGACAGCAATTCCTGGACTTTGTTGGCCAGGCTGTCTCGCCAAAGGATGAGCTCCAGGTTCAGTAAGAGACCCTGTCTCAGGAAATGAAGGCGGAGAGCAGTGGACGACCACACCTGACATCGGCCTGTGGCCTCCGTGTGCACATGCAGACTCCTGCGCACATGAGTGCATGTGCGCACACACAAATGCATACACATAAAGGGAGACTAACGAAAACCCTCATACCTTACAGCAGCACAGCTGCTGGCTCATCCATCCTGAGTGGGCTTCTGTATTGCTCTCAGCTCCCAGTGAGACAGCTATTCCAGCCATGCCCAACCTCCTTCTGGCCAGTTTTTCTCATCCTGGCTTCCCTCATGGCTCTCGTTGGCCCCATACCTACCTGGTGACCCAGAATAACTTAACTCTTGTCTGAACCACCCTTCAATGTCTTCCCTCTTTAGTAGATGCTTTTCTCCCTGTCCCTGAGCCCATCTCCTATTCCTCAGGGCTCCTTGGATACCTCCTATTATCTGAAGGGAAGCGCTAACTGCTTCCTTCTCATTTCTTTGCCTCTTCGTGGCTGGCTGAGCACTCTTGCTGTCTTCTCACAGTGAGGTGCTTGAACCGCCTCTCAGGACTGTTCCGCACTGCTCCACACCCTTCAAGATTCTTGACACACAGGAGGTGGCCAGTCACGTGAGGCAACTGTTTGTCATTCTCTCTCTGGTTTGTCCTTAACCGCAATCACATCCCCAGTGCTCAGACCAAGGTAAAGCACTCTGCTGAACCTGGGAAATGCAGTCCAAAGCACCAGATTTGAACCCTGCTGTCACGGGCAAGTGTAGAAGTAGAAAAGAGTAATTCTATCACACACACACACACACACACACACACACACACTGAATCACAGAAGAAATAAGCAAAACAGAGAGACCGTGCCTGAGACACTGAAGTAATAGTGATGAAAGGGGGAGACTGAGGAGGTAAGACAAAGACAGGGAATGGAAAAACATTGCCACAGAGCTAGCACCACCCACTGGCCGCTAGGTGTATACAGAGGCACACCAACCCTTAAAGGTTCTTTTGGTACCAGCCTAGAGGTGACAAAGGAACTCAGAGATGGGGGGGGGGGAAGAGTTGGGGAGGTCTAGAGCCACGATGAACAAGGCAGAAGCAAGATGGGCAGAAGGATCAGCCAGTTGGGCAGCCTACTGAAGGACTTGGATTTCAGAGAGCCCGAAAGTGCTACGTGAGCCAGTAGACAGGACCTTGGCATAGTAACCAAGAAGTCAAAAGGTCTCCCCATGTCTTGGCAACACGTCTTGATCTTCCATTGCCCTAACCCCTAACTGGTCTGATCTTGTATCAGACACGCGGCTAGTTTTAGCCACACAAGCAAACTGGCGCTTGGTGTTGAGGCCCTAGTAATATCTTGAGTGACTCGTGTGGCACTCAGGATCCCGGTGACTAATACGCATTGAACTGAAGTTGTAAAAATGGTTTCCAGTTTTTTTTTTTTAAAACAAAACAAAAGAAAACATCAAGTGAGAAACTTCAGTGCTACCAAATGTGCTGGTCTTGTCACTGTCTACCTAATCCAGAGAGCCGTTTAAGTTTCTCCATCTGGAAAGTAGAACCACTCAGCCCGCGGGTAGCCATGGTGGTGGTAGTTAAGGTTCTAGATGCTACATGGAAATGTTGGGACAGCCCAAGGCACTATGTAAATGTAAGCCGCTGCAGTCCTTTGCGAGTTTTATGTATAGATGCTAATTTAAGACGTTTAAACATTCTTAATATCGTTGTTTGAACTGGGCGCTAAGGCAAACATACAGCCGGAAGTGGGTGGTACCACCTTCGAAGCTGATGCTATATAAATATTTTAGGTGTCCATGGAGACTTCTAAACTGTTAACTTAAGCCGTCGGGATTTGAAACCGGGGCTTTTAGAATGGAAAGCTTGTGGTGGGGTGATTTGCAGGAGAGTAGCAGCTATGTACATGGACCGCTTTGTTGTTTAAAGTGAAAACCTAATTTATTTTTGGATAATGTTGTAGGAGGTTTCCCCTGTACCCTGCATTTTCGAGTAAGATATTTTATACCTGATCCCAACACACTGCAGCAGGAACAAACCAGGTAATAACCTTTTCCTCTTGACGTTCTCTGTCCAATATATACAGATTAGGAGCTGCCAGAAAATGTACTCTGTCTTCTAGCTACGGACAAGTAACTTGATTGGGTATAACCTCCGACCATTATGAAATCCAAGTAAAAATTAGATTGAAATTTTAATCGCAGGTTTGTTTTCAGTTTGTGGCCTACATCCTTCAGCCCCAGTCTGGTACAATGCATGTGGGCACCCTCTCTCTCTTCCTGCCTCTATCTGGTAAGCATGGCAAATACTGAGGTTGCTAAGTCAATTCTTGTGATGCAGGCCTGCCTGGAGTAGAGCCGTCAGCCACGGGCACATAGTATGAAACCTGAGGGGCTGGAATGAAGTCCCTTGGGGATGACGAGGCTTAGCCGAAACCAGAACTTTCCACCAGGTTCGCAGGGGTGAGGAAGGAGAACGGGTTCTGGCTGGACCAGGCTTGTCCGCTGTGTGAATCAGCAGGTGTAGGAAGTTTGTGAGGCAGATAAGGGAAGGAAAGCTGTTTACCCCGAAGGGCTTGCAGGCTGGGCTGGGCTGGCTGGCTCTGGTTGGTTCTGGCAGGTGGGTTTTCTGGGTGGGGAAACTGGAGTGTGCGGGATGGGAAGGGTACATAGAGAAAGCCATTGCCTCAGGATGGGAGACAGGGCCAGCCGCTTCCCCTGCCTCAGGGCGATGCTGAGTCTTTCCTTAGTATCCCTTTGCTGTTCTAAAGGACGGAAACTGTCACCCTGGGAAGAAGCAGAAGCTGTTCTGGATTATTGAGGCCCATTTTATGGCAGAAAAATCTCACCAAAGAGATGCCATTAGCTCAGGCATAGAATGTTCTCTCAGTTTTCTCTTTCTGTTTTCATGACAATTACAATTACAATTTTAGCTTTTGATATGTTTAAAGGCCAGTTGTGGGTTTATTACTCTGTTTTTCCTGCTTCTGTATGTATCGCTTTTCTCCACAGAGGCAGGCCCTGGGGTGGGACTGCGTTTATCTCTTCGGCAAATGTGAAGTCTGTGTAAGAGAGGCCTAGGTGGCTCATTGGGAAACCACAGTGAAGCGCACGATGCTTTGAATCATTTTGGAGCCTCCCTCCTACCTGCCCCACCCCACACTATGTTGTTCTGGACTAGGGGCAGTGTCCTCAACCCAGCCTGTCATGTCCTAAGTTAACTGACATAAAACTGGTGACATCATCTGTCACTATGTGTTTTAAAGGACCTCTCTAAGGTTTCCTCTCTAGGAATAGTCTGATCAAGGGATGCTTTATAGTTACATGAAGAGCTAGACACAGTGGTATGTACATACCTCTAATTGTTCCTGGGGAGGCAGAGGCAGGAGGGTCCCTTGAGCAAAGGAGTTTGAGGCCAGCCTAAGCAATCTAGCAAGACCATATCTAAAAAAAAAAGCAAGATAAATAACTTTGCAGAATTATGTATTCATGTTGCAGTCTCTCTTGCTCTCTCTCTCTCTCTCCCTTTCTCCCTCTCTCCCTCTCTCCCTTTCTCTCTCTCTCTCTCTCTCTCCCTCTCTCTCTCTCTCTCTCTCTCTCTCTCTCTCTCTCTCTCTCTCTCTCTCTTACACACACACACACACACACAAGTGACCATTGTGACCTACCAAGTTGATTTTACCTTAAGAAGTTCCAGCTCGTGTATGGTCACTGTCATTACAGTCCTCCATATCTCATCCCTGGGACACTGGAGGCCCAGGTGTATGTCACCCTGTATGCACGCTCAAGCTTTTAAGTAGAAAGGCTTGAGGGAGATGCTCTCAGGGCCAGCCTGACCCATGGCCCCTCTAGTGTTCTTCACAACCATCGGCTTCTGCGCCTCTTAGGAAAGAATCTGAGACCCGTGGAGTGCATCCAAGGATCCCCCAAGGAGCATCCAAGGAAATGTAGAGTGAAGCCTTGTGAAGAAGTGAGGCCATCTTCAAATCCCCAGAGTAGCTGCAGGGATGGGGAGCAAGCAGGGCTCCAGTGGGGAGTAGACTTGAGTTGGAGATGAGTATAGACCTAGTAGACTAGTATTTGTTCTAACCTAAGTTACAAGTCAGTTAGCTCTGTCTGTGTTACTTTTCCAAGTCACTGGTTTTAATCTGACATCCACCCCCACTCCATGGCCTACTTCCTACCCTAAGGTGCACAGTCAGTCCACAGTAGAGGTTTCCTCCTGCGCAGCAGGTACTAGACCTCTCTGACACAGCAAGAACAGGGGCAGCACGGTGCTCTACAGCTGGTGAGCCTCTGGGGCTATTTGATCTTTTCCTTAGCGTTGGGTTTGGATTCCTCCCTTAATTCACACACTGGGTTGATTTGTTTGGTTTTTACTTTACATGGCGGTTTTTACCTATATTCCTGGCACATACGATCTTCTTATGCTCTGGATTTGCAGCCTGTCCAAAGAGCACTTTCCTTTTAAGGAAATTTGGCTCTCAAGGGTCAAAGAAGAAATGCAGTGATGGTGGTGTTGGTTATTTTTTTTTTCTTATCTAGGAAAAGAGACAAGTCATTAGGGTTTTTTTGTTTTTATTTTGTTTTTGTCTTTCTGAAGTTGAGGTCTGTTCCATTTTTAAATTCTCTCACTGTGGTAAAATACCCTAACCAAAAGCTACATAGGGGAGGGAAGAGTTTGTTTCATCTCACAGTTCCAGATTAAATTCCATCACTGTCAGAAAGTGAAGGGAGAAACGTGAGGTGGTTGGTCACATCCACATCCACAGTTGAGAACACACAGGCTCCCCTTACTTGTGTTCAGCTCAAGGTCCTCACTTCTTAGGGAATGGGGCCACCCACCGTGGGCTGGGTCTTCCCATACCAATTAACTTAATTAAGGCAGTTGCATAGACATGCCCACAGGCCAAGGGGATATAGACAACACCCCATGGAGACTTCCTTCCTAGGTGATTCTAGCTTGTGTCATCTTGACAGTTAGCCATCACAGGATCTGGGTGGAATACACTGTCAAAGGGGGGTCAAACATTTCCAAAGTTAGACATACCAAATTTCTCCTATTGATAGCTTTCCTTTCTTCTCAAGGGTACTTACATGTCTGCTTATTGTGAGCCTCCACAACTGCTGTTACTGATAAATTTAGATCGTTCTGAGCAGCGTTCCACTTACTAACAATCTCTAAGGACAATTTGAGCTCCCTGAAGAAAACGACAAAGCCTCCTAAGTTTGGGGCTCATTCTGTGATTCTCACCTCGTTACCTGTGATTCTGTGGGGTTGGCTTGGATTTTCTCTGCAAAGGACCAGGTGACATTTGGTATAGGATCACAGAATGTTCACAGCCCAATCATTCGTGTCAGTAAAAGCACAGGTTTTACCAGTGGATCATTTATAACACTGTCCCTCTCTTCTTTCTCCCAGTATCCTTCCAGCAGGAGAGAACACTTAATTCTGGTTGAATGTTAGCCTGGATAAACATAGAAACAAACTAGAAAGAACTGGTTATGTTTTCCTGGGAGGAAAAGATGATCCCACTACTGAGTGGACATGAATTAGCACAAGTATTTCATTATTGTGACCAGATTTTTAAACAAGAAGCTACTTAAGGAAAGAAGGGCTGGTTTTGGCTTACAATCCTAGAGACTACCTGCCATCACGGTAGAGGGTGTGGTTGTGTGAGTGTGAGGCCGCTGATCACAGTGTACCCACGATCAGGGACCACAGATGAACTCCTGATTGGTGTTCCCTTTATTCACTTCTTCCCTTTATTTGGTCTGGGATCTCGATCCATGAGTTTATGCCTCCCAGATTGAGGGTGGGTCTTCCATCTTCACTTAAACCTTCTGGAAATGCCATCAGATACACCCAAAAGTACGTTTCCATGGTGATTGTGAATCCAGTCAAGTAGACAAAAAGGCTAACCACTCACTCATGCCCATGTTCAACACAATACAGAGTGGTGATAATTGTGTCAGAGGTATGATCTAGATCCTAAGCTTAGTAATGACTTCTGCAGCCCACAGAGACTGTTCTTGTTGCATGTCTGTCCAGAATAAAGGAAGGCATTTCCCCAGATTGGCAATTCTGACTGTAGAGAGTTTGAGGTGTATACTCTTGAGGCCTGCTTAATTTTGTAGTGTGATGTTTTTTATTTGCAAGTCCTTTTATCATAGGAGTTTTAATAAGTTAAAATAGAGATGGCATTACAGCCTCCCAGATTCAATGGGAGGCTGACACGAGGAAGAAAGTCACAGAGCCCCAGGCACCCAGCCCCAGACTACACACAGGAGCTTGCTTGCAGTGCTGTTTCAAACATCCAGGTCTCAAATCAGCCAGCTCCGTGACCTTTGTCAACCCCAAGGAATATGAGACTGGTTTGTTTAAATTGCCAGAATGATCCCCGCCCCAGCACTTCTGCGCCATCTGTATTAGCTTTCAGGAGGCTTCCCTTTTGTCATCTTTGGCCAGACCCTGGAATGTCAATCCAGCTTGAATCTGGGTTTTAAAAAAGAGTGGGAGTTAGGAGCCAAGCGTCACATGTATGCCGCGTCCCTAAATATAAATGCCTCCATGGTGCTTTCTGGCCTTACCCGGGCTGTTGATGCCACCCTCCTTTTCCTCTCTCTGTCCCAGGACAGAGATGGAGCCTGCAGGGCTCAGGGGCCTGGAATAGTTCGCCCGCCAGTACAGCTCTAGGCTTTCAAAGCTGACTCTGATGTTTGCAGGTCCTGGTAACTAGGCTACCAATACTTTTCCTCCAGCTCCCGTGGTTCTTAGACTCCAGGAAAAAGCCCAGCTGGGTGTTGCACTCCAGCCAAGCTGTGATCTTCACAGACCCACACCCCCCTCTTGGCAGTTTAACAGAGCAATGGCTGTGTGTGTGTGTGTGTGTGTGTGTGTGTGTAAGTGCCCATGTTTAGAACAGTGACCTGTGAGTGTGTGGGCAGCTTGTACAGAATGCTGTGGGTCCCTGTACTTAGTTGAAAGCCCATGCAGCAAGCTGGAGGTGTGGGGGTAGGGTGGGGGTGGGAGGGTGGGAGGAGGCACCCTTGGCTCCTACTCAACCCATCCCTTCCGCCCTCCCAAGCAGTACCTAGGCACTTTGCAAATAGATAAATGGTATTTGCTTGTACTCTGTTTTTCAAACGTGTGCTTTTGTTGTTCTTGCTTGCTTATGGAGTTTTGAGCACTTGTTAATGAACACTTTTGTTTCTCAGGCATTTGTATTTCTTACAACTGAAGATGGATGTTTGTGAAGGAAGGTAATAAGAATTTTGAATTCTTCTTTTCCTGTCAGACTAGCCAGATTCCTGTATTTAATCTAATGAGCATGCATTCCTGGCAATAGGATTCAATTAAATTTAAACCAAGCCTGTATCTTAGGCTGGTTTCAACTCCCTCCTGGTTTACAGAGGTTAATGATCGAGAAACGTCATGCCACTTCACTACAATTTTATACAAAACACACAGTGATCTTTCTGGTAAAGACTTAGGGAATTTTAAAAGGGAAGGAAAGATTCCGAGTATAAAACAAGCTTCAGCTCAGGTAGCGGATAAGTGTAAGGTAGAGCCACTTCTGAGACGACCGACCGCGGTGGTTAGCGGAGCTTAGTGGTACTTACGGGTGATTGTCTTCTCTCTGGGAGGAATTGTGTTCGGAGGAGCATCCACTTGTGAGTCAGCACAAGTGTATCCAGGCCATTTCAGTGCTTAGAAGGTATCTGAGAGTGACCAGAAAGAGAATTAAAATTCCAAGCCCACAAAATCCCGTCTTCCAAATCCTTGATATATTCTTTCTTTTTTCTTTTTTTTTTTTTAAGATTTATTTATTTATTTTATGTATATGAGTACACCATTGCTGTCTTCAGATACACCAGAAGAGGGCATCGGATTCTATTACTGACAGTTTTGAGTCACCATGTGGCTGCTGGGAGTTGAACTCAGGAAAAGAGCAGTCAGTACTCTTAACCTCTGAGCCATCTCTCCAGCCCACATTCTTTGTTTTAAATAAGTTTTTTGCCAGACGTTGGTGGCGCACGCCTTTAATCCCAGCACTTGGGAGGCAGAGGCAGAGGCAGGCGGATTTCTGAGTTCGAGGCCAGCCTGGTCTACAGAGTGAGTTCCAGGACAGCCAAGGCTACTCAGAGAAACCCTGTCTCGAAAAAAAAAAAAAAAAGTGTTTTTTTCATTTATTATTAGAGATAGAATGGGTGAGTATGTATGTGCATGTGCTTATGTGTACAGGTATGGACGATAGTACACATATGTGGAGTTGGTTCTCTCCTTGTACCTTTACATGGGTTCTAGGGATTGAACTTGACTCACCATAGCATTTGCAGCAAGCTCCCTTACCTACTTACTAAGCCCTCTTGCTGGGCCAGTCCCTTAGCCTTTTTTTTTTTTTTTTTTTTAAACCTTATTGGGAAAAAAAAGAAGAAGAATGGCAGCAGGAGAAGGGCCCCATCCCCATTTACTTCAATGCTCCTCATCCTCACTTCCTCCTGTGAGATTAGTCTACTGGAGAGGGTCATCAGAGGCCATTGGCCTGCTGCATCACAAGGAAGCTGGCAGTTGTGACTCATGACCTGGGGCAGGAAGCCCATGAGGCAAATGAGACCCATATGGGCAGTGGGAATCATAGTTGGCCTAGAAAAGTCTCTGGGGTGCTGGGGATAAGCCAGATTTAGGGTTAGTGGAGAAAAGAGATTCCGCTGGACCGCAAGACAGCTCCCCCGTTTCACCTGGAGGCCATATGTGGTTGACTTGCAGGAAGGCAGGGAGAGAAGGGGCTTCTGCCCACTGCAGGCGTGTGTCCTCACGCCCACCGGACGGAAGAGAGCAGCTGCAGGGCATTAAAGCAGGCCGAGGTTGTGATAAGAGGGATGGTGTCTGTGTGCACCAGGACAGACTGGGAGAGACCAGGGCTTCCCTGTGCTACAGTCCTGCCAGCCAGAGCGTCCTTGAAGGGGCTGGCAGAACAGTTGACTGCTTAGTGATCATGGAGTTCAGGATCTTCATGAATTCTGTGGATTCCCTTCCCCGAGGTAGTAGTAGCGCATCCCTTCTCCAGCACAAATCATAGACCTGGTGCTGAGGGCTCATCTTTTGGGAAATAGCTTCATTACACGTTAGGAGAACCCTGTGTTGAAATGGCCATCTCCCCTCTTGAGCTGTTCTTTGCAGTCATGGATACCTGGTCCAGGGCTCCCTTATAAGCAGATGCTTTGTTTTTTCCATTAATACTGTTTGAGCACCCATTACGAGGCAGGTTCCATCCCGAGCTGGCCACCAGGCCAGAGCCTCCCCTTCAGCCTTCTCATACTCCACACTCTGGTACTACACTGTCCTCCTTTTTGCTTTCCCAAACAAGACGCCCTTTGGAATTTCCAGATAAATTGGTAGGAGCCCACATCCCATCCTGGATTTGATCCCCCTAGAGCCTTGTCATTGTCATGTCTCCACCCATCCTCAAGCTCCAAGGGTATTGTTGTGAGGTTAGCATTTTCCTGAGATACTAGATCTTCAGACTTGTCTGAATAGGCAGTTACTGCTAGCCAGTGCTGTAGGAGCATCTCTTCTCTGCAGAGATGGCTCATGCAGGGCAGTGGCCTCACTTGACACCTAGAGGCCTGAACCACACAGAGACAAAGAAATGTGCACAGGAGTATATGGAATGCTGAGAGAGGAGTACAGGCTAGCCTTGTTCTCTACTATGTCTTTTGAGCACTAATCATTCTTTGGAAATGTTTTTCTTCAGTCTCCCTAGGCTCTCTTTGTCTAGTATGAGCCTCCATAGCCTGTTTCTAGGCTGTCCCCAAAATCCATTCAGCTGTCCATCCTCTAGCAAAGGCTAAACGTTAAGTGGAGCTCATCTTGGAGGAGACTGGTAGCCTGTGTTTCTCACATATTCACCTGTTCTAAAGATGCTGTTGCTCAAAACAGATAGATAACGAGAAACCTCAGGAAACATCTATAGGTTCATAGAGACACAGATGTCTGCAGGGACACAGAGTTACTCATGGGCATCAGGGGCCTTCAGATAGGGAATGCTACCTTCAGAGGTACCTTCAGAACCAGTGGGAGGACAGTGGACTGACAGGGAAACTGTTGGGGGCCAACCAGATTACACTGGCAAGTGGGATGACTCATGTGGGACCTTCATGGGCTACCATGGAAACTGCATGCTCTCTCAACTTGCCACGGGACTGGAAGACGCTTTTAAGATCTTCTTGTCTCAGTGTTGCTGGTAAGGATGGCTCACTGTCCCAGTCCCTGCCCCTAGCCTTTCCCAGCCCGTTCCTGCATTCGGCAGTGGCCCTTGCTCCAGGTCTGCTGGCAGAGCTTGAGCAGAACAGAGAATCAGGTTTGAGTGGAGAAAAGAGAGCAATAAAGACAGACAGGGTCACTGAGAACAGGTATTTGGGAGGACTGAGGTTAGCTGGCAATAAGAACAAATCCAGGCCAAGTCTGGATGTCTAATGGATGACAGGGAGGGAGGCAGAGATGGTTGAACCCTGACAACCTCAGCAAGGTCGGTAGGTTTAGGAATAGTCAGTAGTTAGTGAATTAAGTAATTTAATGACAGAATTACAAATGTTCAAATACAGAATTCCCCCCCTCCCTATTTTTTTCCATTTTATAAGGGGTCACCATTCCGGGAAGGAGGTACCTAAGAATCCTCCAGTCTGTAAGGCTCTGACTAGGATGCAGTCAGAGCCTTACAGAAAGTCTCAGGTCTTTATTAGAAAGATCAAAAGTGGGGCTAGAGAGGTGGCTCAGCAGTCAAGAGCACTGACTGCTCTTCCAGAGGTCGTAAGTTCAAATCCCAGCAACCCCATGGTGGCTCACAACCATTTGTAATGGGATCCAGTGCCCTCTTCTGTTGTGTCTGAAGACAGCTACAGTGTACTCATATACATAAAATAAATAAATCTTTAAAAAAAGAAAGAAAGATCAAAGGCTGCAGACTTATCTCAGATTCTACTTCTCTTACAATGTGAGCATGCTGTCCAATGTCAGGCCATTAGCATCCTGGTATTTGTGACACTTATCATTTTAAACCAAAAGTTGTGGTTTTTAATCTCCAAAAAACTCTTTACTGTATCCGTGTGCCATTCGGGATTGATTTGTATCGGAGTTGCCTTTAAGATTCACTCATGCTGTTCATTAACCGTTAATGGAGAAAAGAAAGCCACGGGCTGGCTGTGATTTATGAGTGTCTGTGGTTCTTCTGACTTAGCTAATCCTTCTTTCTCCTGACAGGTTAACCTGCCCTCTCAACTCTGCGGTGGTTCTAGCATCCTATGCAGTCCAATGTAAGTCCTGAGGGAGGTTGACTTAGTGGTAGCTGAGCCAGCCTATCACTGGATGCTCGCTGAGGAAGTTTCTTCCCAGGATGCTGGGGTGGAGTATATTTCTTGCTGTCTTAATAGTAAGACTTTTAGCCTGAGCCACACTCTCCTCCTGCTTGGGGATATCAGATGGACAGTGGTGCCGGGGGAAGGAATGGTGTGGCATTTCCCCCCAGGGAGCTATGAAACAGCAGACAGCTACAACCAGCTTTTTTCCAGAGCCTCTGCCCAGGTATGTGGATCTGGTCTCCATACAAACCCCGGTGGAACAATATTTATATCCCTCACCTCCTCTGAACATGGAAGCCAAGAGCTGGCTAGGTTACGGAATTTGCTGGAAGGCATGCCTGCTGCTTGCTTCATACCTATCTAAAATGCTACTGAGAGCTTACAGATTCCTATTCAGAGCTTCAGTGTAGTGAAGACACTGGTCTATGACCATTCAGAGCAGGAAGATCACAAGTTCAAAGTCATCCTCAGCTCCATAAGGCCAGCCTGGACTACATGAGACATATTGTGTGTTAACCGGGCGGTTGTGGTGCACGCCTTTAATCCCAGCACTTGGGAGGCAGAGGCAGGCGGATTTCTGAGTCCGAGGCCAGC
>NW_022196900.1:18021373-18031387 GCF_008632895.1 Mastomys coucha | reverse complement strand
GAGTGAGTTCCAGGACAGCCAGGGCTACACAGAGAAACCCTGTCTTGAAAAACAAACAAACAAAAAAATTGTGTGGGTGTAATCTGAAGGTTTTATTTGGCCCATTTAAATATTCTTTTAACATATAATCAGCATAAAAATGAATGAGCTATGGGGGTGTTGTTCTGTTGTGTTTTGCTTTGCTAAGCTTTTTAACTAAGTCTTTGAAATCCAGTCTTGGTGGATCCTGTCAGCAAAACTTAATAATTAAGCATAGTTGGTGTCAGATCCCGTGCAAGGTGAAATACCACTTTGCCATTCATTAGCTCGGTGGTGCCTGCCCAAAGCACCCTGTTGGTTGTATAGAGTCATATACTTTAGCATAAGACTGAAGAGTCCCCTCTGCCTTTCCAGAAGTCTCAGCCCACAGCATGGCAGGTAACTAAGAAAGCAAGATGATCAGGTCTCGGAGCAGGGACAGGCCAAATTATCTGTCGTACTGTGGCCTCAGAAGCAAAATGGCATGGAAGGAAGGAAGGAAGGAAGGAAGGAAGGAAGGAAGGAAGGAAGGAAGGAAGGAAAGTCAGACAGACAGACCCTTGGGCTACTGAGGAGGCCCCAGGTGTACTTCCTCCCCGAGCAACAAGGACAGAAGCAAGAGAGGTGAAGAACAAGCCTGGTGGGCCCACAGCTTACCTGCCTAATGCATGGAGCCAGAGAATGGAGGAATGAGCATGTTGAGGTGACCCCATGATGTCAAGCATACAGCAGGCCTCCTCACTAGTAAGACCCACTCAGCCTCAGCCCCATCCCACCAGCCTCCTCTTATGACAAAAAAACCTCAGAAGAGGTTATCTTCTGAGACACACCAGCGTGTTGCATCCACTGGGAAGACATGAACCAGGAGATAGGGCACCCACAACAGACCAGAGAAGCTATTCCATCCAAGTCTAGCTTAGTGAATTGCTAGGTTTATACTTTTTGTTTTTTTCGAGACAAGGTTTCTCTGAGTAGCCTTGGCTGTCCTGGAACTCACTCTGTAGACCAGGCTGGCCTCGAACTCAGAAATCCGCCTGCCTCTGCCTCCCAAGTGCTGGGATTAAAGGCGTGTGCCACCACTGCCCGGCTATACTTTTTAAAGAGTGTGGCTGACTTCAAAGAGCTGCATCCCCAGAGTCCTACCCCACATGGATGACCTCCCCATGCTGCACAAATGGAGCCAGCCATTCAGCTAACATTCCACCTACTGTGTGCTTCAGCACCTTTTGAGACCAGAAAGAGCTGGGACAGGAGAGAATAAACGGCCAGAATAATTCTCACTCCTGCGAGGGAATGTCAATAGGCTCGTGAGCCTCTGGGACTGTAGCTGCTATGATTAAGGTGGTGTCTGACATGTCAAGACACAGGACAGTGATCTATAACACATACTTACAGTCAGTGTGTTCTCACCAATCTCTAGATTTGTGGCTCCCATTTCTTCTGGGATGACAGGTGACAGAGGCAGGGACCTTCTCACATTTGAAGCCAGGGTTGGATGTTCACAGCTGGAGTGTCTGGGCTGAGCAGCAAGAACTTAAAGGAGAGAATTGTGCACAGTTTAACTTCTGCCCTATTCATTTGTCCCTGTAATATCACCTGGCTGAACCTCAGGTTCCCACCTGTGAATGAAGGTGTCTGGTCCTTATGCAACATGGCTGCTTCAGATTAAACAGTGCGCTTGAAGGTGGCCTATAGCCAAAAATCCCTTAATACTGAACCTACACTTGACCGAGTCAGTGAGAACAGAGATGGAAGCCATGTTCTCTGGGTCTTAGCTTTTCCTCTCATCAGCCTGGCTTGACCTTCGAGGCCTCATGTGGTAAGAAGAACCAGAAGTGTCTGTTCCATTTTGTAGGGCTGTAGAGGAGAGAACATAAACCACCATATGAAGCACTCTTATGGTAGTCTTAACTCTTGGCTTCTTTTTGTGTCAATCCAGAAGAAAGCTATGTTGTGTACAAGGTGGGAGAGATAACTCCTTGTGTCATAAGCACTTGCAGCCAACAAAGCCTGTCAACCTGAGGTCACTCATGAAACCCACAGTGAAAGGAGAGAAACCGACTCCTGAAAGTTGTCATCTGACCCCTACACTTACCATAGAGAATCAAAAGCAAATATAAAAGTTGGCCATGATAAGCAATAAGCTATAATTAGAGAAAAATTAAAGGTCTACACTTAAGACATCCTGTTCTAAGCTTCTGCTGTCGGGCTTCCCACTGTGGGGGAATGACAGAAGAGCCTCTGAAGACAGTCCCAGAACCTAAATAGGTAGAAGCTGGCTGAGGTCAGAAACTCAGCACTGCAGTCCTATTAATCAGTTATGGGTCATCAGACAGACGGTTTGACGTCTAAGCCCTTTATATTCCTCTAGCCTTGCTTGATAAATGACTGTACATGTATTTGCATGCTCTGTATACATTCCTTATAGGACTAATTCTTAGATATATTTATATTCCTCTAGCCTTGATAAATAAATATTATACATGTATTTGCATACTTTGCTAACATTTCTTATAGGACTAATTCTTAGATATAAAATTAGTGGCTTGCCTGGCTGTGGTGGCGCACGCCTTTAGTCCCAGTGCTTGGGAGGCAGAGGCAGGTGGATTTCTGAGTTCAAGGCCAGCCTGGTCTACAGAGTTCCAGGACAGCCAGGGCTACACAGAAAAACCCTGTCTCAAAAAACATAAGAATCACCCATGCTGTGTGGGGTGTGGGGGGGCCTTTGCTCAAGCCCTCCAGTGATATGACATCACTGACACCATTGGCAGCCCTCCACCCTCACCCCCAGGCTCTTGCAAATGTGTGTGGCTGTGGCTATTAACTGTTTCCCCCTAGTGGTTATACTAGAGCCCTGTGCAGGGTAGCAACTTAAGATTTCAAGTGAAAAACCACCCTGAGGGATAAGGTTCACTGCTCTCGCCTTGATCAAAATGTTTGTCAGTGACTTTGCTAAAGCAAGGAGCTTATAGTTTATTCCTGTTGAATGGAAGCCGGGTGAATATGACTGGTTAACAGGACAGAAGAGCAAATAAATGATTCAGAAGGTTCTCCTTGAGTTATCGAAATCAACAGAAAAATTAAAGAGGTTTCTGCTTTTAGGCATAGGAAGAGCATTTGCAGCACCTTGTTGGCCTTTCTAGGACATGAAGAGAAGAGTCAGCAGCTCACCGGACAGACAGACAGGAATTAGGGTGCTACCCTAGACTCCTATCACTTAGGTCTTTACTCTGCTGAAAGTAGCCTGGGTCTCAGTTTCTTCCTCTTTAATGTGAACCCTGATGAAGATTTATTAATGCATCCTCACTATGCGCCCTCTAAGAGCATCCCAGTGGTGTTTTTTTCTTTTTTTTTCCGAGACAGGGTTTCTCTGTGCAGCCCTAGCTATCCTGGAACTCACTCTGTAGACCAGGCTAGTCTTAAACTCAATCCACCTGTCTCTGCCTCCCAAGGGCTGGGATTAAAGGCGTGCGCCACCACTGCCCAGCCCAATGGTATCTTTTTTAAGCACACTATTGTGCTTTTAACCTCTTCCACCCCTCACCCGACACACCCCTGCATTTGGAATTTATCCCTAAGCAGAGGTTTGAATTAGAAGCATGGAATTAGAAGCTAATGAGGAGCTGGTTCACGTGGCTCAGAACTTTTCAGACCAGTTCCCACAGAGGTATCTCTTTCGATGTTATTGATGCTTGTTGATGAGGACCACACTGCAAGAGGCGAGGCTAATCATGACTTTTTCCTCATTGTATCTTAATAGCTCATTTTGGAGACTTTAATTCGTCCATACATCATCCAGGCTATCTTGCTGACAGCCAGTTCATACCAGATCAAAATGATGACTTTTTAAGCAAGGTGGAGTCACTCCATGAACAGCACAGGTGCGGGGACTTGGGGTGGTGGTGGAGGGAGGTGTTGGGGGGGGTGTTGGGGGAGTGGGGACTGGCTGGGCTCTCGCTTAGGAACTCAGGCTGGGTATTTATAGATAACCTACCACTTTGTGTTTGATACTCCCCCCACCCCCCGCTTGTCTTCCTGTGGTTTTCTGTATGTTTAACCTGGGATGGTGGCAACTGTATATTTAGCACCACTTGCATTTTCTGTGAAGCAGAAAAATGCTGTAGGAATTGAGGACGATAGCTGGCCCTTTCCTCCTCCGAGATGTCATTGACCTTGGTCAATTCCTCAAGGAGAGGCCCGTCTCCATTCTGATTGATTGACCTCCAAGCTGATTGAGCCAGGCGTACCTTTTAGCCATTTACCCCATGTAATAAAACAGGCAATTCCCTTTGGCGTTGTTGAGTGGAGAGCTGCTGGACTGGAGAGCTGACAGGGTGGGTGGTCCTGGATTGAGACTGCTTTTCCTCCACACAGGGAGTCAGCCACCTTGGGACAAGCTTTGCCTCTACCCAGTACTTCCCACTCTGAGCCTCTTCTTCCCACTCCTCACGTGACCCAGTGCTACTGTGGCAGCTGTTCTGTTCCCATTAAATGAGAACCACTCTGACCCAGGCCAGCCCTCCAGAGACATCTCATTTCTTGGGAAGGGCCATAAAAACAAAGGGCAAGTTAGCAGCATACCTTCTCAGAGGGCACCGCCAGCTCTTTCTCCCAGAATTGCTCCTGGGACAGAAGTCAGCATCCTAAAATAGCACAGGGCCACTGTTGTTTGAAGCCCGAGGCCACTGTAGAGAGAATAGACAGGCTGAATGATCAAAGATTACCTGTTAATTGAGCTACCTGGTACGAGGAGAGGGCAGGCATCTTGAAAGGCCTTAGGCAGTTTTCAATGTCAGGAGACCTCCCGGAGAGCCCACTAGTGGGAGGGTGTCATAGTAAAACCCGAGAGGTCCAGAGGAGGTCAGGTTCCGTGGACCCGAAGAAAATCCTGCTTCGTTAGGATTTAAAGCTAGAGTGCTTACGGGGACTGGCCCAAGGCACTTAGTAACTGCTAATAACTTACAGAGGGCTATTACCGCCGCTCTCCAGGTATTTTTAATTTTTAAAAGCTCATGGGTATATTCTCCACCTATTGGATGAGTTTTGCATTTTCTCTTTTCTTCTGCAGTGGGCTAAAGCAGTCAGAAGCCGAATCTTGCTACATCAACATAGCTCGAACCCTTGACTTCTACGGCGTGGAGCTTCATGGAGGCAGAGTATGTACCCTTTAGCTCAGAAACTATTGCATTGTCTTTAATTATGTAAGATGGAAAACGTCCTTGGGGAATTGTTTCCCTCCCGCTAAAAGATCCTTAGGGGCTAGAGAGTCATTCTTGCCGAGGACTGGGGTTTGACTCCCAGAACTCACATGGATGTTCGAAACCTCACTGGGAACCAGGTGCGCATGTGGTGCACAGACGTACATGCAGGCTAAACACTCACACACATGAAATAATAAATAAAACAGAGCTAAATTTTTAAAGAGAGATACTTGAAAAGCTTATTGAGTTTACCTGGGTCTTATTGGCCATTCAGTTGATGTTTTCCCCACACTTCTGAGGGATCAGGATGTAAAACACTTACAAGCTCTCAATGGGAAAAATCCATTTTTTCTGTCTCTTAAATTTTTTTTTTTTTTTTTTTTTTTTTTTTTTTTTTTTTTTTTTAGTAAACATACAGAATAATGGGTTTGAGGGCTGAGGATGTGGCTCGTATAGTGCTTGTCTAGCATTCATGAGGTCCTGGGTTCAATTCCCACATAAGAGGCAAGAGGATCAGAAGTTCAAGGTCATCTTCTGCTACACAGTGAGACTGAGGCCAGTGTGTGCGCCCTCATCTCAAAAGGGGGGAGGTGTTTATTTCCATGGATGCATATCATTGCATTTTGTTCATGCTTAACCACTCTTCACCCTCCCCTGTCCCCCCTTCTTCCCTTCAAATGCTCCCTCTTATACATTAACCGACTTTATAAATCCATTTTTAAGTGGCAATTTCATGAGCCAAGGTTTCTACCACATCTGAAGCAGTTCTCAGATTAGAGCTGTGTACTCAAATACAGTAACATGTATGTGTTTGTGTATGCTGTGTGTAAGTTATGTATGTACTGTGTGTGTGCATATGTATATATTTGTAGTTATAGCTAAATGCAAGGTACATACATGCCTGTGGAGGCCAGATGTTAGCCCCTTTCCACCTTTATCTTTCCTTTAAAAAAAAAAAAAAAAAGGAGTGGGTGTCCCGTAATCTCACATCTCATGCCTCTTTTTTTTAGAGATTTATTTTATTTATGTGAGTACAATATAGCTGTCTTAAGAAGAGGGCATCAGATCTCATTACAGATGGTTGTGAGCCACCATGTGGTTGCTAGGAATTGAACTCAGGACCTGAAAGAGCAGTCAGTGATCTTAACCGCTGAGCCATCTTTCCAGCTCCCCTCTTTGTTTCTTTGTTTCTTTCTTTGTTTCTTTGTTTCTTTTTTTTTTAAGAGCTATTTAAAGTACTTTCCATTATTCCTTAGTTACTCATAGGTGATGGCCCCACCCCAATAGAAAATGAATATTTGTTATACCTTCCAAGTACTAATCCATAACCACAGATCTGTTCTGGGTTTTTTTGTTTTGTTTTGGTTTGGTTTTTTTAAATTTATTTATTTATTTCATGTTTGTGAGTACACTGTCGCTATCTTCAGACACATGAGAAGAGGGCATTGGATCCTATTACAGATGGTTGTGAGCCACCATGTAGTTGCTGGAAATTGAACTCAGGACCTCTGGAAGAGCAGTCAGTGCTCTTAACTGCTTAACCATCTCTCTAGCTCCCCCCATCTTTATCTTTTAAAACACTTTATCACTGAACCTGATACTGCTTGGCTGCCCAGTGAGCTCCAAGGATCCACATACATCTCCACTTCAGCGCTGGGATTGCAGTCATACAAGACCGTGCCTGGAGGCGGCGGATTGGGGCTTGGATCTTCTTGTTTCTGCAGCAGACTCTTGATTCCCTAAGCCCGCCCCCAGCCCTATTGAAGTGTAATAGTTTTGTAGACGAAATTATGGTGGCGTGATTGTGAGATTGATAAATAGTTTACATTGTGATTAGTTTAGAAGGCTACGTGTCATCTGCTGGGCGAATTTCTGTGTCCGGGCAGATCGTTGCTTCCAATCATTCCATCACTTTGGGGATTATCTATCACTTTCTCCACTTTATGGATGGGAGACTGATTTCTCTGGTATTACCAGCTCTCAGCACCTAGGTGGCCAGTGCATGGGCTCAGCACTGGCTGTCTTAGTCACTTTTATTGCTGTGAAGAGACAACCATGACCAAGGCAATTTATAAAAGAAAACATTTGTTGTAGCTGATGGTTCCAGAGAGTTCAGTAGTGAGCATGGCAGCAGGCAGGCATGGCTCTCGGGCAGAAGCTGAGAGTTACACCCTAATAAGCAAGCGTGAGGCAGAGAGTGTGTGAGAAGTAACTGGGAATGTTACTGGCTTGGGTACCAGTCTTTTGAAACCTGAAAGCATGCCCTGGCCCCAGTGACATACCTCCTCCAACAGGGCCCTGCCTCCTAATCTTTCTTCCAAAACACTACTACCAACTAGGGACCAGGCATTTAAATACATAAACCTGGGCAGGGCGTGGGGGTGCATGACTTTAATCACAGCACTCGGTATTCCCACCACCCACATGTTAGCTCACAGCCATCCATAACTCTAGTACCAGGGGATCCAGTGCCCTCCTGACTTCTGAGGACACCAAGCACGAACAAAGTCCATTTATATGCGTGTATGCCAAACACTTGCACATAAAATAAAGTGAGTAAACCTAGTTTAGTCTGCACACACACACACACACACACACACACACACACACACACACACACAGCCATTCTGGGTTTGGAGGCAGATGATCAGCTGAAATCCAACCTCAGTTCGTGCAGTTGTTAGAGGGATTGCCCTACACCAGACAGTACTGAATGGATACTCCCATGTCTGAGTTTTCAGTAGTCCTCTATTGTCCCTGGGTCCAGACTTCTCTTCAGGCAGCTCTTACCACCCAGTGACTTTTCACCCAGTCTAGGCTCCTCTCCACAGCCTCGTGCTTTTCCCATGCGGCTTGCTTGTTGTCCGAAGCCCAAAGGTGGCACACAGCTTTTCAGCGCTTCCAACGAAAAGAATCATGTCACTAGTGCCTCAGAGCATGGCAGCCAGAATTGGTCACATGATCTGTTCTTCTGCCAAGGAAGCTGGCATGTGGAGCTGGTGTGAGAATTTGGGAAGAAGCTATGTTGATAAACTACAGTTATTTGGAGGAAAGGTACACACTGAAAGACAATAGAACACCTGACATGATTCAGTCCTCAGCCCACCAAGCCATTTACTCAGTGCCATTGGCCACTCAGTGCCTTTGGCCACTCAGTGCCATTGGCCGAGTCATTCCTCTTCCTATACTGTGGTGAGTGCTTGCAGCTGCCTTGTTCTTCACTGCACCCCTCTGGCTTTGCCTACGTGTGGGATTTTAGCCTGGTGCCTAGTGCAAATACTCAGGACTTCCCCTGTATCAACGCCATCTCCCTGTCCAGTCTCTGTACCTCCCCTTGGCCCTTAGTTATTCGTAAGTGATGGCCCCACCCCAATAGAAAATGAGCATTTGTTACACCTGCCGAGTGCTAGTCCATAGCCACAGATCTGTTCTGGGTTCTTACATTCTGTACTTTGGTATGATACAAAACTTTGAGGGGATCCCAAAATTTTTTATAATTAGAAAAGGGAAATGGAGGGGCTCCTAAGCCCCAGATAACAGAGGTTGTGAGTGGAAGGCCAGCAGTTCACACTCACTCGTAACTGCCCCTGCCCAATGTTTGTACTTGATGATATCTGATTGGAAACAGAGATTATGTGAGACTCAAGGAAGGAACTCCATCCCTTTGAATGTTATTTGCTTATACTCAAGTGGATTTAAAATAGTTTTAATCCTCTCTGTTTTCCTTCTGTGCCTGTATAATATATGGCAGTGCCGAGCACACAAGCCCTTAGCCAGTGTAATTCTGTTGGATTCATAAGCAACATTTGTTTCTTAATTGGATTTAGAGTCATGTCTACATGTGTAATTTTTCTTTATCATTTCATAATAGCTAAAGCTTTTTCAGTAATTGAAATTGAGATTTGTATGGAGCTGTATGGGAAAGAGGCCTGTTTGAGTCTCATGTGGCTCCCAAAAGCTGATGGTTGAAAATTCAAGAGTGTTTATATGTAGCTCTGTAGAGTACATAATCGCATCTGGTAACTTCCAAAACCAGGTATCGTGATGTGTTTTGTGTGTGTGTGTGTGTGTGTGTTTATGTTGTGCTGTGTATTCACTTTAGAAGAACTGGGTACCAACTACTTGCTCTTAAGTGGCTGCTAAGCAAGGCTGTTTCCTGTGTTCAGTGGCATCCCTCTTGAGCGGACGCATACTGCTATTTATAAAAGCATGGGTGCTTTAAAGTTAGCCGAGTAACACACTGTGAACCTGGACGCTTCATTTTTCCCCCCAGGATCTGCACAATTTAGATCTAATGATTGGAATTGCGTCTGCAGGCATTGCAGTCTACCGAAAATACATTTGCACAAGTTTCTACCCTTGGTAAGTGCAAATACTTCATATTGTCTGAATCATGCTATAAAAATATGCCGAGCAAAAGCAATGCTAGCTCTAATTTTAAACTTTTATTTCTGAAGAATGGCTGGAGCTCTGCTGCACTCCCCCATCCCCCTCTTATTCCTCTTCCCAGTCCCAAGTTTAAGCTCTGAACTCTGAATTTGATCCAGATTGGGCACTTGGAAAAGTTACCTTTGGTTTTCATTAACTTCCCTCCAGCAGGTGTCCCATGGTTAGGCTAGTTGGTGGATAAATGACACAAGGCAGGTCTTGATGAGAAACCCTTCCATCCTCTTGTATGTGTATGGAATCAGTCCTAGATTCTGGTATCCCTGAACCCGCGACTAGTACTGTGTGTGTGTGTGTGCGCGTGTGCGCGTGTGTGTGCGTGTGTGTGTGTGCGTGTGCGCGCGTGTGC
>NW_022196900.1:17949405-18021214 GCF_008632895.1 Mastomys coucha | reverse complement strand
TGTGTGTGTGTGTGTTGGGTTTTTTTTTCTCCTCTATATACATGCCTGTGATAAAGTTTATGAATTAAGTCTACTAAATGGTCTCTCTCTTTCTCTTAAAAGAGTCAGGGCCGTAGTATTTTTAAACTGTGATTGACTCCAGGCAACTGAATCTATAGAAAACAAGAACAGAGATGGCCGAGGGGAGACTTGATTGGTTTTTCAAGATAAGTTTGAGTTTACTAAAAAAAAAAAAAAAAAGTTTGAGTTTACTGTACCCAGGCAATGGAGCGTTCTTTGGGAAAATATTACACCACCTAGATGATACATTTAAATAAATGATAATATAAGCGAGTGGAGGCAGGGGTGGGGCAGGTCAAGGAGAGTGGGTGCTGCAGGCTGAGAGAGATATGGAAGTACACACATGCAAAGAAAAGCGGCCGCATGGAAATTTATAGACAGGGTGAAGGAGATTTGGGTGGCAGAGTTGTAGCAAGCCAGATTTGACATTAGGTTTACGCCTATTCCTCAGTTTGACCACTTAGAATATACAAATGGAGACAGTATGATGTTAATCACAGCATTATTTATAATGGGGATAAAAACCTATAAATAAAATTACACGGGCCATAACCGTGATAGCAGGTGTCATATTATCTATTGTTGGCAATGTCCAAGTCGAGTCACTCTGTATTTTACTTATCTCACTTAAACCTTGAATAAACCATTCTTATCCCTGACTTCTCAGCAGAGAAAGCTGTAGAACAAGGACGTTTGTAAGACCTTTCAGGCTTATGCTGCTAATGGTGGTGCATTTGAAAGTCACATCCAGTTTGTCACTCCAGACGCATTTTATACTCTGCCACTAACAGTTGTGTTTGTGAGGACATGCGTAAATAGGATGTACACTTACAGACACTGGTTTTCAATTCATTTTATGTACATTTGATTTTCAACAAATTGTGCCTTTGTCCTGCCTAGTTTTACCATAGAATCAGTATGACAGACGACAAGACCTTCTTGAGCCCTCGCTGGAAACAGGAAACCCCAGCCATGGCTTGGCTAACCTGGGGTGTGGTCTTTGGGGTTCTCTGGCCGGCTCGGAACAAAGGACCAGGCAGTGAGCGCGGGCCTGATTTTCTTTAAGTGCCTCTAATCCTCTAGTTCTGTAACCCAAATGCCACCAGAGTTTAGCTTGAAGGTCCCATAAGCAGGTTCTGAACGTCACACTTAGAGGCAGATTTGGATCCCTTAAGGATACTTCAGGTACCTGATAAGGATATCTGATTCTGGATATCCTTAAAGATATCCAGAAGCCAAAAACTTCACAAAGCAGGTTTGTAAACAGAAGCCTTTGGGGAAGGCCGGACAGGGACTCTTGGCACACCTCCTCAGGGCCTCTTTCTGATAATCTCAGTTATTCTTCAGCTTCAGTCTGGCTCCTGCTAAAAGCCTGTCTCTGCTTTAAAAGAGTCAGGGCCATAGTATTTTCAAACTGTGATTAACTCCAGGCAACTGAATCTATAGAAAACAAGAGCAGAGATGGCCGAGGGGAGACTTGATTGGTTTTTCAAGATGAGTTTGAGTTTACTGTACCCAGGCAACGGAGCCAGTGCTGTATTACTTACTTTTTATAACGCTGTGACATGATAATTGAAAGCAGCAACTTAAGGGAAGCAAAGCTGGCTTACAGTTCAGAGGATCTAGTATGCCAGAGGATCCAGTATGCCATGCTTATGAAGCACAGACCCTTGAACAGGATGGAGTGTTCAAACACAAGCACCTCAGACCCCAACTATAACAATTGAAAACCTCAGAGACCAGTAGAGAGGTCAGCCCTGGAGACTGAGCAAGGGCAGGGTGCAGAAGGGCCCAGAGCCTACAGAAGCGACTCTGAAGAGAACAGGCTTTGGCCTCAGGGTGTACATTCTAGAAAGAAGATACAGAGAGTGTGTACCTCCAGGAACAGGGAGAACACAGTGGTCAGTCCAGGGTAGATGGTTGATTAAGGCTAGAGCATGCTGTGCCGTGGCCAGCGATTAGAGAGTGACTTGGCCATGGAGAGCCTCACAGGACCCAGAGTGGAGACTTAATCATCGATGCTCTTATGGGAACTAGATTCTCCTGCATGCAGTGGTCACAAGGCTATGGCTGTGTGCATCATTTGGCACCTGTCTCCTTCATTAGGTTATACATGTCCAGGTGGGTGTCCACCCACTGTCTTGTTCTTTCTTCCCCTGGGACCTGACACAGGCTTGGTCCCTCTAGACACGCAGTATGTGTCATAGTTCCTGTGACTAAAGGGCAGGTGGCAGCCCAATGTAGGACCTGCAGGCTGGAAATCACATCTGCGTTCTTCAGATTTGTTGTGGTGAAGAACACAATCAGAGAAAGAGAGTTGGAAGCTGTGGGACAGAACCCTCTGAACCAGGGGGGACAGGCAGGGGACCCCTCATATGAAGCCAGTAGCACACAGGCAGTCTGTGCCAAGCAAGACAAGTAGGTTCACACACTGACGAGTAGGTTCTCCAGAGTCCTGTGAAATAGGAATTCCTGTGCTTGCCCCTCAACACTGAGGGAGGAGACCCGGCCACCTCAGGGTATAGCATGGTCCATGATGGTCGCCTCCAAACAAACAAACAAACAGGACATAAGAGCCTTCTGCTCTAGCTTGCAACCATTCCCAAAATTCACTAGTTAAATGGGTATATCTGCCAGCCAATACTTATAATAAGTGTTTATTTTTAATATATAATGCAAGTGTGCTCTGTGTGTGCTCTGTGTGTATGTCTGTCTGTCTTCCACTGGGGAAATACCACTCAAATACACTTTCACTTTATGTATTCAGTGTCTCTGTTCTAGAATGCTCTTAGCAAGGTCTTCACAGGATTCTCGGGAATAGTAGACTTCCTTTCTTCCTCCAATACTGTGTGGATTACAGTAGCTTGTCATAGTGAATAAAATCTATTTAAAAGGTGAGCTTGCACTGAACTTGACGGCACACATTTGTAATCCCAACACTGGTGGGTCAGAGAGGGTAATCTCTGAGGTCACTGGCCTAGCCTCATGTAATTGGTGAGCTCCGGGTCAAATGAGAGACAGACCCTGTCTCAGAATAAGATGGACAGCAGCTGAGGAAAGTCATCTAAGGTAGACCTCTGGCCTCCACGTATGCACCCAGCTGTGTACACACACACACACACACACACACACACACACACACACACACACACTGCTTTCACTCACCAGTTTTAATCAAGACAGCCAACACTGCAAGCCTGTGGTGTACCATACTCATGTAAGAACTTGGCGTGCTTATGCCATCTAAATTGTCCTACGACCATGGTAAGAAAGGCTGTCGTAGGCCACCACTCAAGCAGATATCACAGAGTCCAAGATCCTAGGCTTTGGAGCCTGAGCCCCAAGCTCAGAGCTTGGCTCCAAGCAGTGACATCTCTGCACCTCAGCTTCCTCTTCTAAAGGATAACTACATACTATTCTGGACTGTTGCAAAACCCAGCAGAGACGGTGTTTATAAAGCCCCTGGCAGTGTCCTGGTATATGAAAATATATTTGGTGATGACGAGTGCCTTTTATTCTGTATTATGCACACGTGGCTGTTAAGTAACAGCTGGGGTGCAACCCAGGCCTGTCCTCCCTCTGCTCCACACTGCCCTCAGCTGTCTTCCCCCATGTAGGCACCAGCTCCTGCAGGGCTTCAGTGTCACAAAAAGACTAACAGCAAAGAGTGCGCATGGCCCACGCTCCTAGTTATTTAAAAGCTGCCTCACAATCCAGAGGCCCCGTGGAGATCCAGCTCGGTCAGCTCCTTGAGTTCGGCCAAGACACACTCCCAGGAGCCCGCCGTCATCGGATCATGAAATAGAGGACCCATGCAGAAGAGGGTTGGCTGGAGCCCGGCTGAGCCCCCGATGTCTTTGTTTGATTCGCACCTTGCTTTATTTTTTGTGCTATGCGTGGTTTTGTTTTGCTTTGCTTTTTACAGGGTGAACATACTCAAAATTTCTTTCAAAAGGAAAAAGTTCTTCATACACCAGCGGCAAAAACAGGTGAGTTCTGTCCCCACTTGCTGTGTTTGCCGTGTTGTTGAGGCTCGTCCCTGTCTCAGCTCCTCGGGGATTGCTTTCTGTGTCTTACGAAGGAAAGACTCTTGCTGTCAGGTCTTCAGACCCTGTGGTCATCTCTGTGAGTCAGTCGGCGCCTGTGTGGAGAATGATGATGACCTTGCTTTAGAGTTAGACTCTAGATCTAGAACCTTCCTCTTCCCCTTCACTGCTGGGCATTTTCTTTCATTTCCTAGTCCATATTCCCTTATTTCTAGAAGCTCAGTGCCCACCTCTCAGGGAGCTCTATGGATCAGACAAAAGGGCCCAGTTTGGACACCCGGCACAGCATAGCAGGAAGCGACCACACAGCTAAGTGCTGAAGGAGATAGCTTGTTTCTGACCGGGTCTTACAGGAGGAGTCGGCAGGATCCTAGACAACTCTGTTTGTTTGCTTAGCCACAGCAGAAGTACACTCAGTAAAGAAGCCAAGGCTCCCACAGCCTCAGAGTGAAGGAGCTGGAATTTGAACCAAGGCGCCTGCCCTTTCCGCACCACGCCCTGTCTTGTTATGCTGCATAGTTGTCACCGACTGTCTGTCGCTGTGTCCGTGTCCCAGCATTTCAAATATGATATGCCCTTAGACTGGCCCCACACAGAGAATGGGCCCTTAGAAATGGGATCACTAAAGCTCGGGGTACCAAGGACTGAAACCTAGATTGTCTGACTGCCTCCAACCCCATCCCCACTTCTAGTGCAAGGAAGGTCAGGGTGGTACCAAAATGCATATGGAACTGGAAAACTTAAACACAAGTAGGCTGGAGGCAAAACTAAGGATGGAATCGGTTATTATATAATGAGCACTGGAATTTACTCTGGGGTAGAAATGGAGAATCCTCAGGATTCTCACATCTCTACTGCCTGCTTGGTGGAAGACTATTTCTTCAGGAAAGAGCTGAGTTTTAAGTTATCAGATGGTAGCAGCAAACAAGCCCTCTCTTGAACGCTAAGCCGGTTTGAGACAAGAGTGACTGTGAGGGACCCCAGATGGTGGGGAGTCATGGATTCAGGCTATTTCTATTATCCCACTCATGGAGGGTTCACAACCCTGCTCCAAAATAGTCCTGGGACATTGGGGTACATCTGAGGTATCTGGAAGCCTGCTCCCTTCCTGTCACTACTGACTGTTACATATGGGTAGCAGCCAGCTTGACACATTTTTACCACCCTGTATACTTTTACCATTCTTCCTCCCAGGCTGAATCCAGGGAACATATAGTGGCCTTCAACATGCTGAATTACCGATCTTGCAAAAACTTGTGGAAATCCTGCGTTGAACACCATTCGTTCTTTCAGGCAAAAAAGTTACTACCTCAGGAAAAGAATGTTCTGTCTCAGTACTGGACTCTAGGCTCCAGGAACCCCAAAAAGTGAGTATATGTTATCCTGAGGTGTTAATGTGTGCTGTTCAACCCTGACTCATGGACATCTTTGGGCAGAGAGGCAACTCTGGGGCTGGACACCAGATTATAGATCCCTCAATGGTGGCTGAGTCTCCAAGGGAGGCTGAGCCCTTTGTACACACTCAGGTACATGTTACTATCCCAGTGTTAGCTTCTGTACCCTCAGCCCTGCTGAGTTCCCAGACAGCTAATATTGCAACTGCCACCACGCCCTGTCCAATAAAGGTCACTGAATGTCATTCTGGTGCCAACGTGTTAGGTTCACAGCTGGAGGCCACTAAGCCAGCCCCTCCCCCACAATATTAATCAATAAGACACCCCATAAAAAATGAACAGAGGTATCCAGAGTCAGGTGACTTCAGAATATGTTGCCTATAGTAGTTACAAAATAATAATTATAATTGACAATTACCTAGTTTTATAAAAGGAAGGCACATATTTAATTGTATTTGGTTCCCGTAATGAACCTAAGAGAAATGTTACCTACAGAAATGTTATTCAAAATACTTAATGGGAAGAACAGTGCAGTAAATTTACATATATATCATGTGTACATTATAATTTTTAAAATAATATCCTTTGGGATATATCCTTTGGGTCTCTAAATTAACTGTGCTTATTCTAAGCCAGCTTTGTATAAGACACAGCAGAAATTGTTTATCAAGTTGCTAGGATTTCTAAACCATTTGCTGATTTTTCAAAACTGACTGATTATCGTTAATGTGGCTTTATCTAAATGAAGCTCAAGTATAAGCTATTGTTTGATATGAAATTTTTTAAGAATGTTCTAGTGGCTTTCCTATTTACATGTTAGTCTTTAGATAGTGTAATGATTTAGTAAGTGGCAAATTGCCTCTGATAGGGGTGGTATTATTTCTTATGAACCAAGAATAAACATCTTTAAAATGTTTAGCTCTTGTATTTCTGACTACTATTTCTATGCATTCAATATTCTACTACTGAGCAGGTCATAAGAGTAATGTAGTGGAGACAGCTGTAGCATCCCCATGATACCACATGGAAACTGAGTCCTCTTCCTCTGTGGTGGTCCCTCTAGCCAGCCAGAGGCCTCAGATGAGACCTGTTCCCAAGTGTGATACTGTCGGCCATCAGCAATGGCCCCGCTGTCTGCGGAGGGCTCACCTGCTGCTGTTTCACAGCGCCAGGACTGACAGCCCAGATCGCTGCAGCTGGTGAGGCCGTGCATCTTTGTTGAACACACCCCAGGTCATGCCCTCCTGGGGGACTTCCCTTGATGGAAGTAATGCCGAGCACTCCAAGCCTGGCATCCCTGACTAGGAGCCTCAGGAACCTGGCGTGTGCAGCAGCAGCAGCCATGGCAGCTTAGTGCCCCATGTCTATGAGAGTTCTGGAGTCAGATTCAGGTGCTCCAGCAGGTCAGATCTGCAGACAGATTTGTACAGTCAAGGAAGTCAGGATGAAGAAATAGGAAGTCAGTTGAGTATAGAAGTGCCAGTGAGCTTCTCTGCTGTGCCCAGCTTCTGTGCTGCTGTTGGGCCATGTAAAGAGGATTCCTACTACAGTCTAGTTGCAGAAGCCCAATGAGGTGACGGCCGTTGGCAGGGGGCCTCCTTATTGTTGATGTGTTGGTGCGGCCCCCACCCAGATGTTATAATGCTACTGTTCATGTATTCGTTAGAAGGAAGCAGTTTCCTTCCAAAGAAGAGTTGCCTAGACCTGATTCCCCACGCAGATGGGAAGGTGGCGTATGAGGGACTGAAAGGATGTATTCCAACACTGTATGACAAGAGTTCAAATCTTCTCTCCCTTGAGTTTTTTTTTTTTTTAAAGATTTATTTATTATTATATGTAAATATACTGTAGCTGTCCTCAGACACACCAGGAGAGGGCATCAGATCTCATTCCGGATGGTTGTGAGCCACCATGTGGTTGCTAGGATTTGAACTCATGGCTTCTGGAAGAGCAGTCAGTGCTCTTAAACACTGAGCCTTCTCTCCAGCCCCTCTTCCTTGAGTTTGGTGTGCTGTCTCAGATCCTTATTTGCAAACTTCTTTCTCTGCAAACAGTACAGGGTACAGGCTGGGTCCTGCTCATCTTGTGTGACATAAGAACCCCTAATTTGGAGCTTACAGCAACAATTAGTCTATTATATCTGAAGATTTGGGGTTCAGGAGTTCAGGAAGGGTTTACTGGGGACTCTTCTGCTCCATTAGATCTGCCCTGTTACAGAGGTATTTTGCAACCCACAGTTTCAAAGCAGCCACTTTTAAATCTCTATATAGGGTCACTTGAGGAATAGAAGGTAGCTTGGGGTACAAGTCATTAGCTTCTTATTGGTACCATCTTATTAATTCTGACTATATATTTTATATGTATAATTTTGACTTTTTTTTTTTTTTGGTTTTCCGAGACAGGGTTTCTCTGTGTAGCCCTGGCTGGCCTGGAACTCACTCTGTAGACCAGGCTGGCCTCGAACTCAGAAATCCTCCTGCCTCTGCCTCCCAAGTGCTGGGATTAAAGGCGTGTGCCACCACTGCCCAGCTTGACTCTTATTTTTTTTTCATTTATTTATTTATGTGTGGGTGGCATGGGAGAAAACACATGCCTGCCATGGTACACATGTCGTAGTCCAAGGACAATTTCTGGAAGTCAGTTCTCTTCTTCTGCCCCGTGGGTCTCGGGGATTGAATCCAAGTCATTAGACTTGGTGGTAAGCACCGAGCTAAGCCATCTCCCCAGCCCTTATCACTTCTGTCCATTTCACAGATGAGGAAACCGTGGTCAGCTCAGCCCTAGAGATACATCTGTAGGTCTGTGTGTTGGGTCCTCTGATAGGTTCTGTGAAAGAAGAATTTGTTCATTATTTTCCAGGGACAATGGAACAGTTCCAATTTTCTATTAATAACCCATGACATGTGCTTTAGGGATCTGCCACATTAAGCCTCGGAGCCTTGCTGCCCGCTTCCCTAACTTTAATTTGACAGCCTTAATCAGTGGTCATGTGGCTTCTGCTATAACTGGCCTCAGGGGAATAGGTCTCCTAGTGATGCTGCAGTGAACTTTGATCTGGGTGACAGCCGCAGTCAGTCGTTATTGTAAACTAAAACCTGAATTTCATTGTATTTCTTTGTTTTGTTGTTTTCGTCAGTTGGTTTTGGGGCATAAGGAAATTCATGCAATGTTTAAGACATTAGAGCATGGTGTAAAATTAGAAAATTCCAGAACAGTTACTGCTAACCAGACTTCAGACAGTTTACTAAGGCACTCTATTCCTCGGGATGTCAGTTCTCTGAACTATAAATAAAATTCAGAGATATCCTTCAGAGGACAGGACCTGAAGCTGTTCTAAGCACATCCTCTGTGTCTCTATCAAAGAGTTCTCAGTGACTTGTGGTCACTGCATCTGGTGGCCAGGGTGACAGAGATCATCTGCAAGGATGACTGCTTTTGTTCGTGCCAGCAGGAGGCAAGTGGTGAGGTAGATCCACTGAAGTTATTGAAGCTGTGCTGGTCTGTGCTGCCTGTGCTATTCTGACATTCCTTCTAACTTGGTAGCTTTGGTACAGTCTAGAAGTGGTTCAGCAATTTAAAGTAGTTGAAACACAGAAGTACTTTCACCAGAAGACCTCAAGAAAAGCCAGCGGGGTAAAGGCATCTGCTGCCAAGCCTGAAGGACTGAGTTCGATCCCCTGCCCCACATGGTGGAAAGACAAAACTGACCCGTGTTCACTGAGCTCCACAAGTACACCGTGGCACTCCCTCACACACGTACACACACCCATACAAAATAAATAAGTCTAGCCTTTAAAAGCTTGAAAGGACCGGGCAGTGGTGGCACACGCCTTTAATCCCTGCACTTGGGAGGCAGAGGCAGGCGGATTTCTGAGTTCAAGGCCAGCCTGGTCTACAAAGTGAGTTCCAGGACAGCCAGGGCTATACAGAGAAACCCTGTCTCGAAACACCAAGATAGATAGATAGATAGATAGATAGATAGATAGATAGATAGATAGATAGATAGATAGATAGAAGCTTGAAAGGACACTCTGGAATTGACTGCCTCCCTCCACTGGTCATAGTCCAGCTATTCTGAGGGAGCTGGTGTCATTATGGTGCTGAGTCAGCACCTTCCGGGGAAAGACTACATTTTATGGATGCTGCACTTACCTTATTTTTTTTTTTTAAGATTTATTTATTATTATATGTAAGTACACTGTACCTGTCTTCAGACACACCAGAAGAGGGCGTCAGGTCTCATTATGGATTGTTGTGAGCCACCATGTGGTTGCTGGGATTTGAACTCAGGACCTTCAGAAGAGCAGTTGCTGCTCTTAACCACTGAGCCAAATCTCCAGCCCTGCACTTGCTTTCTTGTTGCACTTGCTTTCTTGTTGAACAAGTCAATGTAGACATTGACCCTGTATCTGTTTTGCAGGTCTATAAATAACCAATATTGCAAAAAGGTGATTGGAGGGATGGTATGGAACCCAGCCATGAGGAGGTCCTTATCGGTGGAACGCCTAGAAACCAAGAGTCTGCCTTCCCGGTCCCCTCCCATCACTCCCAACTGGTAGGTCCTCTTTTATGCCATACGCCAGCAGATACCTTCTCTCTTTCAAAAACAGAGTTGGCTTTACATTCTTCAGCAGAGATGGCCTAGAGTCAGGCTTCCTGTGTGCGTGTCTGTGTTGTAGGAGCGAGTCTTCTGATAATGCTAAGGTGGCCTGAAAGTTACAAGTTCACCTAAATCGTTTTATCTGTTCATGAAACACATGGTGATGGTCCAGTACATATCTAGTATTCAGATCAAGTTAACTGCCGTATCCATCAGTCAAGTAGCATTTCTTTGTGTTGAGAACTTAGAAATTCCTTCTGGTAGCTGCACATGGTGGTAGATACTAGCAAGCTTAGCAGTCAGGAGCCTGAGACAAGAGAACAAAGAGTTGAAGGCTGGCCTGGGCTACGTGGACCTAGCCTCTCACAAATAAAAAAGCAAATCCTTTCTATTGGCCATTTTGGATTTTTTAATTGATTATTGTGCAACAGGGTTACCCTGCTATGCTAGAAAATTAGACATGATCTAACCTACCTAACTACATTCTTGAACTGCTCCTCTGAAAAATTAATAAATTGAGACAGGCCTGAGGGCATTGCTCGGTGATAAAATACATCACAGCATGTGCAGACCCTGATTTCATTCTATGACCCTACAAATAAATAAGTAATAACATGTGCCCCGAGGCTTTCTGAGATGCCCGCCTTAGAATCATAGCACAGGGTAGCTAGCATCTTTAAGCTCTAAGAAGTCCCACAGTAAAGACTTTAAAAGGATTAAGGATGGAAAGATGTGAGATCCCCAGGGTTCTAAGTTTGCCACAAATGGAATAATGTATGAATGCTTCTTCATAAGCTTATTTCAGAAAAGGATCAAACGAAATTTTCTATTCGTTATTCTAATGGTCCACAAAGACATCAGCCGTTTTTTGTGAGTGTCCAAGCATCGGCAAGAAGAGAAGTGAAGCAGGAAAAGATTGTACCCTGGCTCCATCGATTAGCATTGTGGCTTGCAAGACAGGTGGACATTTCCTACCTAGGATCTATGGGATTAAGGGATATGGGGAGAGAGACCTGCTAGGAAAGGACCTTCTACAAGGGACCACATGTCCTGGGCAGTGGTGGTGATGACGATAATGGTGTGGGCTGTAAAGAACCAGCTTAGTTTATGTGGAATCTTGTCAAGGAGGCAGAGAGAGCCCCGGGTGTTCCTAGCTTCAGGAACTAGCAAGGTTGGATGTGACTATGTCTCTGGCTTGGCTCTCTTGCTGCTAATTATAGATCCTCTCCCAGGAGTCACAAGAGCCATCTTGCTTACACGATGGACACACAGTATTGATTGTGCAGAAAGGAGGGGGGGTTGCAAGTTCCCAGGAGTCCCAAAGAGAAATAGCTGACAAAGGGAAGCTGGGAATGCTGTAGAAGAGAGTTTGAGGTCAGGTGATAGAAGGCCTGACACCCAGGGGCAGTCTCAAGTGTTCTATGAACACTGTCCCATCTGGCTCCTTCTCAGGGCCTGTAGGTACAACTGAGATCCAGAGAGGGTGACGGGACTTATCTGAGATCGCCTGACTACTTTGTAGCATGCTGGTCCCTGTCATATTACAGATGTTTAAAAAGGAGAACATTACAAAAATAACAAGCATCCCCGGTCCATAGATGTCTGTGGAAGTGCTCACTGGGTGAACAGGAGGACCTGAGTATAGATGCTAGCATACACTTTAGAAAGCAAGGCATGAGATGTCTATAATCCCAGGGCTGGGAGGCAGGGATAAGAGGATCGAAGGGGCCAGCCGGCCAGCCAGCCAGCCAGCCTAGCTGGGTTGCTGGGTCCAGGTTCAATGAGAGACCTTATCTCAAAAAATAAGAGCAGCAGAGGAAGACATTTGATACCACCCCCTGATCCTATACATCCACATGCACCGCACCATGCACACATACACATACACATATACCAAACATACACACATACACATGCACACATACACATGCACACAAGTTTTAAGGTTAGTTACTCCTTCTTGGATGAAGTGAAATTCAGTGAGAAGTTAATACTGCCTTCTTAAACCTGTCAATGTACATTGATGAATTGGTGACAAAAGTTATGTTTTGAGTTTTCTAGAAGACTAACTCACCCTTAATTTATATTCACAAACCAATGGCATAAGCCAGTTTGGTTCTTCCCATTTCTAAATGGAGACTATGGTTCTGGGAGCCACATCACTTACCCAAACCTGCCTGAGACTTGTGTCATCCTGGCTGGATGTTACTCTACTGGATTAAGAATGACCTCACTGGCTCTGACTTATATTTGTGTTGGTTATTTTTGAGACTGGTTCTCATTAATTCCTCCCGACTGCCCCTTAACACTTAATCCTCCTTAGTGCTAGAGTTATGGGTATGTACCACCACACCCAGCTCTGGATCTGACTTTCTAAGCACCAGTCTGGGCATCCAGGGAGAGGCCCGGTCACAAGGTCACACAGCTGCCATTGGGTCAAACCTCTCATGTACTGCTCGTCTCCCCCTTGCAGGCGAAGTCCACGGCTCCGGCATGAAATCCGCAAGCCCCGCCATTCCTCTGTGGACAACCTGGCCAATGAGATGACCTACATCACAGAGACCGAGGATGTGTTCTATACCTACAAGGGATCCCTATCCCCCAAAGACAGCGACTCAGAAGTTTCCCAGAACCACAGCCCACACCGGGAGTAAGACTTAGAATCTTTCTACCTTTTTTCTCTACTTTGGCCCGTTGAGTTTGCACAATCCAGGGTGCCACTTAAGAGGACACAGTATCCGGTGCCTGCAGCAAGTTCCCAAAGATGCTCTCCTGAGATGGGAACAAAAATCCTAATGCCTGTCTGTACAGTAGACAGCCTGTGTCCCAGAGCTCAGAAAAGAGCAGGTACCGCTCTCTGAGAACCTTCAGGTCTTATACTGACTCAGACCAGGCAGAGCTGGGTTTGAGATATTTCTACATAGCACAAGTACAGACTCAAGGACATGCTTGCCCTGATTCCTCTACATCACGTAAGCTTGACCACCCTGTGTGACCTTAGCCGTCAGGACCATACTAGCATGTAGGAGCCTTCTCAGAACAACAGTTTCGTTTCCTTTTCGTTTTAATACAGTAAAGGATTAAAATAAAACAATACAAGGATACCAAAATGGCTCAGTGGGCAAAGGCCCTCACTGTCAAATGCACATGGTGGAAGGAGAACCAACTTCTACCAGTTGTCCTCTGACCTCCAGCTGTGCGAGCCTACACATGCCAATTAAAAAATGTGAAAGTTGGCTTTTTGTTGTCACATGTTTGTCAGGAACAGTTTCTTCTCAAGCCTTCTGTGGTCACTCTTTTGGGACCAGTGAGGCAATGTGGTAGTGTCCTTCTTCCTCCTGTCCTTACTGTATGAGACCATTGAACTCTGGTCTTTCACTGTTCTATATAATATTCACTTGTCACAGGCTTCATGGAGCCTGGGCTTCCCTCTAACTTGCTGTGTAGCTGAAGATGATCTTCAACTCTTGCTCCTCCTGTCCTCTCCTCAATCCTGTCTGGGATTACAGACACATTTACATCCACTCTTTCTAAAGAGACATTACCCCCTCATTGATGAAAGCCAGCAAAGAGTACACATCTGTTCTTTTTTTTTTTTTTTTTTCCGAGACAGGGTTTCTCTGTGTAGCCCTGGCTGTCCTGGAACTCACTCTGTTGACCAGGCTAGCCTCGAACTCAGAAATCCACCTACCTCTGCCTCCCAAGTGCTTGGATTAAAGGCGTACACCACCACGCCTGTCGCACTTCTATTCTTAAAGACAGGATCGTGTCTTAGTTTTTCAGTAACAGTATGCATCTGCTCCCTTTTGCCTTGATTATCAGAGCTCAGAGCTGCTCAACTGTTAGACTCAATTGTTCTTGCTTCTCCAGTCCTGGGTCTGTCTCTTCTCTTCATGTCTCACCTTTAAAATTCTATCATATCTGAGTGTTTGGGGATAAACTATCCCAAATTGTATTTTGAAACACGTAAACAGTAGATCATAAGCCATATCTTTAAGTTAAATCATGATAGGAAAGGGTAAGGCTTTAGAAGGTCAATCTTAGCCATTGGATATTCAAACCGTTAAGCCCCAAATAATGGCCAAAATGAAGAAAGATGTCTTCCTCTTGGAGGAGGATTAGCAAGCAGGTACCTTAGTCAATCTGTAAACATTTACCATTTAAGCTTCGAGGCTTCACAGACACTAAGCACATCCTGCATGTGTGTTAGACTTTCCCAGGTGAATTGCAGGTCTCTCCACCTCCATGCAGGGGTCCTGCCCACAGCAAACCATGGTCTTCCGATGATGTGCGTTTTTAACACCTCTGCTTAAATCATCCTTGTGGTCATCATTTCCTTCTGACTGAAACTCCAGGATTCTTTAGTTGAAGTGATCACTCTCTGTTGCTGCAGCTTGCAGCCTGCCGCACTCCTTGGAAGGCTGCCGTAGGTGGGTGTGAGGTTCATTGCATAAACCTGCGGCTTTGCAGGCTATGAGCAGATCTAGAAGGGCAAAACAGGAGTATAGAAGATAGCGAATAGAACCAGTCTGAGTCCTTGGTGGCCTCCAGACTCTTGTTATTTTAGCACCAGGTGAAACGAGGGCTTAGGGAACCTCATCCAAGGGCTTGGGGAAGTCCACATACACTTTCCCTGTTGGTGGCACTGAAGAGCACCTAGCTTTTCACTGGCCTGTGCAGCAGCCACCCACCATGGGCAAGCTGCTTAGCTTTAAGCCGACTGAAGTAAGATGTGTGCTCAGCAACTAGGAAATGAATGCGCATGCATTTTGAGCAACATCCAGTCACATGGACTGCCCCACCATAGCGGTCAACAGATACTTCCTGTAAACATTCCTGTCATCCCAGCTTGCTCCTGGGATGGCTCTGCCCTCCATTGAATGCAAAGCAAACTATCTCAACAGTCAAGGTTAGGATTGTCACCTGGCTTCACAGTGGTGTACTTGCCTCCTGTCCCCCAGCTCTACATTGGTAGAGTAGGTGGGGAGCCTCTGGGAGCCTTTGTGTTTCCGTGCCTCCCATGACTAAGGTCAAGACCAGGTTCAGACCTTTGCCTCTTGTCCGGTGACACATGGCCATTTAAAAGAGCTCCCTTCCTTCTGAGTTCATCTTTAAACATCCTTGCTGGTTGTGGGGAAGGGACCACAAAGTGGAATTTGATAAGGCTTCCTTTTTAGGTTCCTCCAAACTTGGGTCAGTACTGTGTCATCTGCCTTCATTGTCACACTGTGGGGCTCTGTGGCTTGGGAGAACTGTCAGGGTTGGGAGGGGCGTGGCCTACCCAGATTTTCCCACTGATTTATATTAGCCACAAGGGATGCTAATATGTCTAGGCTTTCTCGGGCAGATCTTCAGGACACCACCCAGATCGGGTGAGAATGAGTTAGTTCAACGTCTGCTTGTCTGGGCTCTCTCTTGACTTGGGTAATTTTTTTTTCCTGCCCCATTCACACGGCATGCTGATTCTCTGAATGTCTCCAGGAGACCTTCTCTGTTAAGGTGACTCCCAGAGCACTTTTCCTTTTGCAGCCCAGGATTTGGGGAAACAGATGATGGCATTGTAAAGGGACTCTTGACAGCTCCAAGCACCTGTTTTGTGGCTAGGCTAAACAAGTGATGTATGGTTGGAAAACCAGAGCCTGGATCCCCTCCATGGCATCCAGGACCCCTCCTCACTGGCAGGAAATCGCTCTCCACTGGGCTTTCTGAAACCTTAACATCTGGGGGTGGAGGAGGGCTTCATTCCCCCAGCAAGAGATACTGGCTGGCCTGAAGTTAAGTGAGAAGAAACTCAGCCGGTACCATTGTATTTACAAAATATTTAATAAGCCTTTGACATATTTTCTGCAGCAGATTTGTGCTAAGAGTCTAAAAGACGCATTTTGTCAAAGAAATCAGAGGAGGAACGAGCTCACAGACAGCGAGGAGGACTCTTTTGGAAAAGAATTAAGTGTAATGTTCTGTGCTCATTCAAAAAAAAGAAGAAAGGGAAAGAGGGGGAAAAAAGAAAAAAGCTTAGCCCCATCCCCACCCCCCCACCCCACCCCCAGTGCACGGGGAAGGAACATCGTCCCGGCAGATGAGTCACTTGCTGGTTTGTTCCATATTTATAGCGGTGCCGCAGAGTTTATGATTATAGTTTTGAAGCCTTGGCAGCATGCTTTGTGCCCAGGCAGGCTGGGCGCTTTTGTTATTTCCAACACTGCTCTGAGCTTCTCCTTGCTTCCAGGGGGAGTTGCAATGCTGGCAGAGAAGCAGCTTTTCTTCACATTAAAAACAAACCCCCCCAAATTCCTCATCCCCTCACCCAGATACAAGGGAGAAGGCATGTGCTAAGGAAGAGCTCACCCTTGGCCCTCATGGCTGCAGGAGATGGGGGTCACAGCGGCTCGGATTGGTATCCCAAAGACCACATCAGTGTTTCTTTTTCATAATTGTTCTAGTGGGTCACCAACATGGTACCCCAGAGCCTTATCTTCCTGTCATAGTAACTTATTGGATGCTTGCCTCTTTCCTGAAGGTCTGTCCTCTCGCACAGGACACCAGATAGCTCTTGCTATACTTTGGAAGGGACCTTGGGGCAATCTCTCTCCATCCACAACCAAAGAGAAGTTCCTATAGCCCATCTTCTGGGCCCCCAGGGTCTGTGAACTCTACCAATGACGGGCATCCCAGCAGCGTGGCGGTCTGTTGTGCTCTTAGGCACTTGGATTGTTGGTACAGCTGACCCTCTCTGCCCACATGTTCTGCAACCACAGACTTAATCAGCTGCGTGTCCAGTGTCATGAGACATGCCCTGGTCACAGAGTCAGAGCTGAACGTGTACAGATTTTTTTTTCTCTCATCAGGTCAGGACAAGTGTTTGTGCAACGTTACACTGAATTGGGTACTGTATCCTAAAGATGACTTTTATAAACACAGGATGGTGCACATAGATAAAACGAAACCATTAGAGCATTTTATCTAAGAGACTTAAACATCTGCAGTGGATGCTGTCCTGGAACTGCTCTTCAGAGGATGCTGAAGGACAGTTGTATTTTTCTCAGACTATGCGATCCATCTTCATGCTAGCCTGGCTTGCCAGCTCCTGCCTCAGGCTCTTAGCATACATACCACCTTGCCTTCCAGTCCTCCTGCCAGCCCTGCCTACTTTCCTTTTAGCAGTCTGGTTCTTCTTGCCACTTTTTCCTTCTCTTCCACTATTCTTAGGCAATACACAAGCCCCTTACCAGAGGACAGTAAATATGGGAGGGGAGTCTTTCTTTTCAGGGAGCCAGCCAAGGACAGGGTTTCGTTGTGTGTAGGTAGGGTGGTGGTAATCGCTGTTATCCCTGAGCCAGACCCTGAGCTGAACACCCACAAGAGCCTGGAACCTCCCCACCTAGCTTCTGCTCTTGATCTTTGTGTTATGGCTCCCATGTGTCTTAGGGAGGGGCCACTGGCTCAGAGCCACCCAGTTTGCACCTGCTGGCAACCTCAGTCTTCCTTGGTCCTATTTCCTGATACGATTCTCATTCATGTGGTTGGACCCCCCTCCCCAGATGTCTTTTGAGTGAGAGAAAGCATCGCATGTGAGTCTTTCATGGGCAAATGGCGCTGTTCCTCATCTCTCCAACATTGTAGCTCTTCAGAAAAGATGATTCTCTAGTGGCTTTTGTCACTGATGCCTATTCTATCAGTAGTCCTCAAATGCTTGACAGCCTGTCTCTGCGCCTTCCTCCCCAGGGACTGGGGTGTGCCTGTCCCACTCTGGCTGCTCTTTCCTGGAGGATGGGGACCGGTCTCATCCGGTTGCCTACCTCCTACTCAGAAGTGGCTTCTTGCCTCCTTCACCCTTTTCTCAGTAACCTCCCTGAATCCCCCATTCCATGGGCTTGTGTCTCCTCCCTAGAACTTGGATCCCCTGCAGTTCCACAGGGAGCCCTGACCAAACCAGAGAGAAAGCAGTGCTATCCTGACCTCTTCTCTCCCAACATCCTAGTGTTCCAACCACCTTCTCATCATCCCATGTCCTCCTTGGGTCTCTTTGTCCATCCACCCTGAACACCAAGCAGAATGTCATTGTTCTCTGCAGGGATGAACTTTAGTGTGTAGTTGATAGGCCCGAACAGTAGCCACTTGTTCATTAGACCACCCTGACCCTAGCTCTCCCACCCTACGTAGAAGACAAGTTGGAGTGTGGGGTGTCTTAGACTATGTCAGTGTTTGTAGTGACTACTGTTCGCTGTTTTAAGATAGAATCAAAGTGTTTTAAGATTTATTATATTTTATGCATGTGAGTGTTTTGCCTGCATGCATGTATGTGCACTACATGTGTGTCTGATGCTCACAGAGTCCATAAAAGAGAGCATTGAATCCCCTGAAACTGAAACTGTAGATGATTTTGAAACACCAATTGGGTGCAAGTCCTCTATAAGAACAACAAGTGCTCTCTCCCCTGGGCCATCTCTCCAGCACCATGTTCCCTGTTTGAGCTACATCAGGGGATTTTTGTTTGTTTTTATTTTCGTTTGTTTTATTTGTTTTTTAGAGACATGGTCTCTCTGTATAGCCTTGCCTGTCTCGGAATTCACTATGTAGACCCATCTGGCGTTAGACCAGAGTTTTGTATATAGGAAGGAAAAGGCATTTTGAAACCCTGTGAAATAAAAACTCGTGAACTAAAATTTTAAAATGTAAGTAAACAGGGTTTATTGTTATTTTATTGAAAGCACCTTTTTTAATCACAGACTTGGGAGATGACAACCAGATGCAGGCCAAATTCTTCTCTTACACATATCTGTTTCCACACTGGTCTCCCAAGTGAATATTTTGTTCAAATAAATTAAGACTGTGAATCATTGTGTGTGAATAGGTACCGATTTTATATTTAGAGTAGGCTAATTTAGGCGGGGGATGGGGTGGGTGATAGCTTGTCCTTGCTTACCACGTGAGAGGCCCTGGGTTCTCAACACTGAAGGAAAAACTGAAAAAACAAAAACCAAACCCTGTCCTCCCCACCCACCACCCCCCCAATTTTAAACTGCTAGTGAACCGAAGCATCATTTAAAAGATCAGTCTCTAGGCAAGGGCCTGGGATAGGGGGTTAGCAAAAGTCAGAAGCAGAGGTGGGAATGTGTGGGGTGTGTGGTGAAGCAGTCCGAGGTAGACTTTTGCAGGCTACTGTGCTAATTACAATTATCAACGTATAGACCCTGCCACTTACTCCATAAATGATGCTCTGTTTCCCAGCAAGTTCAAATTAGTGGGCCCCAGGCAGAGTCCCAGGTAGGAAGCCAAGGCAGAAAAATCTCTTGAGCCAGAAGTTCAAAACCAGCCTAGGCAACAACTCTCAGGTTAAAACAGAGTAGATCTATACATTTCCCCTAAGCCTTTGAAGCACCTGGGGAGGGGCTGTTGTCAACGGTCAGCCCCTAATAGCCAATGATCTTTATTTACTCTGATAATATTGATCAACTTATTACAACATCTCCTCTTTCCTCACCATGAAGGAGTTTGTCCGAAAACAACCCAGCCCAAAGCTGCCCGACCCAGAAGTCATCCAGTTCTGTGTCTCCATCTTCAAATGCTCCAGGCTCCTGCTCCCCAGATGGAGTTGACCAGCAGTTCTTAGAAGACTTCCACAAGGTGACCATAGGGGGATCCATCGAGGACGCCAGCCAGTACTACTGTGATAAGGTGAGGGGCTTCCACGTCCTGTCACGCTGGCTTGTAACTTGGTGACTCGCTCTCACAGAGAGAAAATACCTTGTCACCAGCCACTGCAGAAGGAAGTGGTGTCAACAAACACTCTCACATGTCTTCTAGAATGATGACGGAGATGGTTACCTAGTCCTGATCCGGATCACACCAGATGAAGACGGAAGATTTGGATTTAACCTGAAGGTATGTTGTGAGCCTCTGTAACTTAGGTTGTATGCAATGAAACGGTTCTTCAGGCGGATTTTGATTTTCAGTCAGAAATCCGCTACCTTACTTACACTGCATTAAAAACAAAAACAAAAAACAGAAGAGCTCACTTAGAGCTGCAAAGAGCTCAGTTGGTAAGGTTCTTGCCATGCAAACATGAGGACTTGGTTTCAGTCCCCAGGATCTACCTAAAAGAGATTGTGGGGTGGGGATGGGGGTGGGGCACTACTGTAATCCTAATACTGGGGAGGCAGAAGCAGGTGCACCCCCTACTGGCAAGTTCCAAGCAAGTAAAAGACCTCAAGAACCAAGTTAGATAGCACCAGAGGAATGAAACCCCAAGGTTGGCCTTTGGCCTCTGCTCATACCCATTCACTCACATGGGTGAGTGCAAACCCAAACACACACGTGCATACACTATGAAAAACTACTCAGGTCTGGAGATGGCGCAGTGGTTGAGAGCACTGGCTGCTCTTCCAGAGATCCTTAGTTCAATTCCCAGCAACCACACAGTGGCTCTCAGCCACCTGTAATGGGATCTGGTGCCCTCTTCTGGCACACAGGTGTATGTGCAGATAGAGCACTCATACATAATAAATACATCTTGTTTTAAAAAAAGAAAATAGCCGGGCAGTGGTGGCACACACCTTTAATCCCAGCACTTGGGAGGCAGAGGCAGGAGGATTTCTGAGTTCCAGGCCAGCCTAGTCTACAGAGTGAGTTCCAGGACAGCCAGGGCTACACAGAGAAACCCTGTCTCAGGAAAAAAAAAAAAAAAAAAAGACTACTCAGGGCTAAGAACTGGGCTTTTTATGTAGTTGTTCAGCTGCATTGTATTATACACTTGTTGTTGTGTGCCCAACATTTGCAAGACTATACTAGGCCCCTGTCATCTTAGTGAGCTCTTAGAATAAGCAGAGCATAGGGACAAATGCCTTCAACTCCAACATTTCAGAGAGTAAGGCAAGTCTATTATGAGTTTGAAGCCAGCCTAGACTGATATCAAGTTCATGGCCAGCCAGAGCTATGGAGGCCTCATCTGGAAATGAAGAAATAAATAAACCCTAGGACAGCCATTAAATGCATCTTACAAAGGAACCCTGGGGCTCCGAAAGTTGAGTATGTAGTGGGTGATCCAGTGCAGTTACAACCCACCCAGGAGGGATTATTTAGAGAACCATACAGCCCTGCTGAACTGATATGGGGAGGCAACTCGCTCAAGTCTCTGGGCCTCCTTGTCTAATGAGTCCCTCAGGCAGCGGCTACAAACTGCCACCCGCTACCCAGTACCCATCTGTTTGTGTACATATCATTATTGAAACAGGTGCTGTGTCCATTCTATTACAGCTTCAGGGATTAAGTGGTAGAGTTAAGTGACTGCCTCAGGGCCCTATTTCCCACACAGCTTAAATATCTATTGAGGAAGCATCTAACTTCCATCTCACCCATGCCTGCCCCCACTCCTGAGCTAGAGTATAGTGAGCAGAGTTGCCCCTGCTGGCTACCAGCCCTCTACACACATTGGGAGCATCGCAGTGCGCATGGCCCTTCCTGAGGTCTTGTGCCTCCTCTTTTGAAGAAGCAAGCACACGTTCCTTTCCAGGAAGCGTCTTTGGGTCCTCCAAGGGCATCTTCAGTTCAGGTGATGGGGACGTCAGGATGTGCTTCTGGGTAAAGAGGGGTCAGCAGTATGCACTAGAATTCCAAAAGGGGTCCCCATCCCTGTGACTGATCCTCCGGTAAAGCCTTCCTAAACTATGCTCATATTTATTATGTCTACATACCTTTGTTAGCAAAACTACTCAAGTGTTCTGTTTTATTTTTGGTTTTGCTTACTTTAAAAAATATTTACAGGGAGGAGTGGATCAAAAGATGCCGCTTGTGGTCTCAAGGATAAACCCAGAGTCGCCTGTAAGTAAACATATTCCACATGACTTCCTGTGTTTGCTTTCCCCTACGTCAAACAAGTTTCTATCTCTATGCCCCATGCCTGGATTTTGTTGGGATTTAGTTTTTCTTTAATTGGTTGGTTGGTTGGTTGGTTGGTTGGTTGACCAGCTACTTGGCTTGGTTTGATTGGTAGCAGCATGGGTTTGGTAATACAGACACAGACAGACGGAGACCAAGAGTGGGAGGTCCAGTAGCTGCAACCATGCTGTGCAGTGTGGTCGGTGCCTGAAGCTGCAGTACTATGTCACCTGGGGCCTTGTTCTATGTGGGATTTCTGGCCCCAGCACAGGTACATGCCCAGGTCCTACTTACTCACTTTGGGTCTGTTTTGTAACAAGATCCTTGGATGGTTTGTGTGCACACTTAACTTTAGGAAGTACTAGTCAAGGCAAAGCAACTGAGGCAGAGTTGCATGCTTCCAACATGCTCCAACAGGCTTCCAACATGCTCCAACATGCTTCCAGTAGAGATCTTTTGATCTTTTACCTCTTTCTGTTTTTTTTTTTTCTTCTGGGGTGGGGAGTTGGTGGTTTGTCAAGAGTGGGTTTCTCTGTGTGGCCCCAGCTGTCCTGGAACTCACTGTAGACCAGGCTAGCCTCAAACTCACAGAGAGATCTACCTGACTTGTCCTCCTGAGTGCTGGGATTAAAGTCAGGTGCCACCACTGCTCAGCTTTTCTGTTTTCTTGCTGTGTACATATTTAAGATGTAGCATGATGCATTGCCAAGCCTATATGGAATAGACGGGTGAGTGTACCCGCCATCTTCCCTGGTTTCTGTGTGATGGTTTGCTTTCAATAAAACATAAATGTGAACACTGTGCCTCCTCAGAGGGGACCTCTTGGGAAGAGGGCTGACTCCTCGGTCAAGCTAAACCCTGGGACCTGGGAAGATGGCTCAGTGGATAACGTTCATGCTGCCCAAGCACGAGGACGGGAGTTTGTATCCCCAGAACCCACATTAAAGTCAGGGGCCAGGTGTGGTAGCCACCTGTAATCCTATTCTTTGGGAGTCAGACAGGGGACCCCCAGGATAAGCTCCAAGATGAGCAAGAGACCTTGCCTTGGTAAATAGAGTGGAAAATAATCAAGGAAGACACCTGTCCATGTCTGTGCGCATGTGACCACACACACACACTCACACACACTCACACACATACACACATAGAGGTTTTTTTCAAGCTATTTCCCAGTAGCTTTTTGCTTGTGGTTTCTATGGATTACGGAGGCTTGCTTTCCTACAACATTGCCGTACAGTGGCTTCTGTCCCTGGTATTGGGCTGAGAACAATCTGTTTCTCCCTTATAAGACAGATACGTGTTCATTCTTAACTGGCTAAGCATTTTCAAACAGTATATCCAGCAAATAGAAGGTTGGAGGCATCAAGAGAGTCATTGTAATCAACAAGGTGGGGCTCCCCTGGAGAAATGGCTTCAGTAAACTTGGCTTGCCAACTCATAGCTTATGTTCAGAGCCACGTTAAAATCCCACCACCAGCTACTAGGTCCACCTAGCAGCAGCTGTACAAATGATGACAGCCGTACCCAGGGGAGAGGAGGTAAATTTGATCGCAGTCTCAGGTGTCTGGGATCAGAGGGAGGCGGCCTTCTTCTTCCCCTTGAGGCTGGTGCTATAGTAACAGAGAAAGTCGCTTCCCTCCACCAGGCAGATACCTGCATGCCTAAGCTGAATGAAGGGGATCAGATCGTCTTGATCAATGGCCGGGACATCTCAGAGCACACTCACGACCAGGTGGTGATGTTCATCAAAGCAAGCCGGGAGTCCCACTCGAGAGAACTGGCCCTGGTGATCCGGAGGAAAGGTAACAGGCTCTTGGGGGCGGAGCCACAGGGACACCACCTGAGGAGCAGCGGCTTGTCTACCCAGTTGCTTTGTTGGTTTTTTTGTTTGTTTGTTTTTTCTGGGACAGCTCCCACACTGTAGCCCAGGCTGTACTCTATCTTGCAGCAATTCTTCGACCTCAGCTTCCTGGATGCTCCAGTTACAACCTTGAAATTCCATACTGGGCTGCTTGCTGTGTTTTCTACACTGTAGACAGTGTTTGAGCATGAAGAGTTGTTTTTGTTTTTAACTATTAGGAAATCTGTCTGCAGGGGCTTTAACTGCTCCTGGCCAGGCCTTTTGGAGAGAGGCAGCCCCAGTACCTTTTTACGTAGGCCCAGAGCCCCAGAATTCATCCAGCCCCGGCCCAAGTAGCTCACATTTCACTGTTAGCTTGCCTAGTCCTATCTTATTTTGTGTGTTTGACTTGGTCAGGGGCCAGCTAGGATCAGAGGGCAGGGACTTGACCCCACCTCCTACACTGAGAGGCACCTCCAAGTTAACCAGCATTCCTCAGACATAACATGAGCATAGGTAATCTTATGCATATCCAGTGGCATCCTCAGAGCACTGAGGAATGAGGGGACGTACTATAGATATATAAAGAAAGAACTGTTAAATATTGTTATTATTAGCCGGGTGGTGGTGGCTCACGCCTTTAATCCTGGCACTTGGGAAGCAGAGGCAGGCGGATTTCTGAGTTCGAGCCCAGCCTGGTCTACAGAGTGAGTTCCAGGACAGCAAGGGCTATACAGAGAAACCCTGTCTCGAAAAAATATATATATTGTTATTATTGTTGTTATTGTTTTAATATACTGAGCCAAACACCCTCCACTAGAAACAGAGAATGAAGAAAAGATGGACACGCAGGTATACACAGGACAGCTGGGTATGTGGGCTATGTCCATTCTGGTAGCTGGCACCACCTCCTTCAACAACCTAGAAGTTCAGTGTGTTTACTCTGTGTAGCGCAGAGGGCAGAGTTAGCTAGTCTCTGTAGGCTGTGTCTGTAAGCGAGCAGACTCAGTCTGTAAGCGTCCAAGAGGAAGAAGCTGTGGTCACTAGTTTTTGCACACACTGGCCAGTTCGTCATAAATACTCATACTTGGACCACAGAGAGGCCTTGCTATTCTGGTGTTTCATGGGTCTAAGGAGTTAGTTTGACATGGCTGTGCCTGTGACACCAATAACATCACTCAGGACTTCATCTGCTCTCTATAAATTTACTCGAGGCTTTCTAGGTTCCCCACACTTTATTTTTAGTCATTACATTGATCTAGCCATCTTATTTTTGTATGGACTTGTGCACGATTACTGTGTATATACATGCAACTGAGAGGTCAAAGGTCCTTGGAATCCAACGCCAGTTGTCAGGCTTGATGGCAAGCACGCCTACCCACAGAGCCATCTTGCTGGCCCTTATATAGCTTTAAATACTAACAGGAATGGAGGTCTGGCCTTGGTGTAGGCACAAGCCAGTGCCCTGCTCCCTGATCCAACTAAGACTCCTTTACTGAGCCAGCAGGAGCCATACTCACCCCACGTCTTCTGGCAGGCCTTAGGGCAGCCCTCCAGCTACCATGTATCCCTATCCTGATACTCCATTGTACAAATCCCAGCAACCTTCTAGAGCTCAGAGGTCTGATGGGAGTTCAGCAGTAACGGGACACACCAAGGAAAGTGTGTGTTGTGCTGACCGGTTTATGGCGGCATCGCCTTTAACCCTCATGATCCCCGAGTACAAGGATCCTCATCCCATGCGGAAAAATCAGGGAACAAGGCCACAGGATGGAGAAGCAGTTGCCTTACTGCCATATGGTTTTTATAGCCACACACTGATAAGGGGCCAAAGTTACTGTCCACCATCTGTGACATCCTGGGTATCCAGGCCCACAGGAAAAGCTGCCTCTGTTGGCCACGAGGGACGGGTACCTGCTGGATGTAAGGAAAACCCAGCATGAGCTGTTAGAGACCACCTGTTTTCAAGCAACTGTAATATTAATATTATTTCTAGTATAAACATACAAGTGAGAAATATGAATTAATTTAAAGAAAAATAAGGCAACTAATTTAACACAAACGGTTGCAAATATGACCGAAACCACATAGCACAAGAAAAACCAATTTGTTCTGACCAGTGAATGTGGACTTTAAAGTTAAGTAAAGATATAAACTGCATTCCTATGACCTACCTGGACAGGCTGGGTGACTTTTGGACAAGCTCTGTGGAATGGAAGGGTCAACAGCTGACTCAGAATTCTGAGGATTCAGCTCAACTATATGGGGAAATTCAAAGTCGTTTAGTTATTTTCTTCCTTGGGAGTAGGAAGCCACTGAGAGTTCAGTGAGGGAGTGATTTCCCTTTCTGAGTTATAGGGGAAAATTCAGAAATGATTCAAATGTTTCAAATTTAGGAAGAGGAAGTAAGAGTTGATAATGGCATCTGAGGTGAAGTATTGTATAAGGCAGAGAAGGGTAGGCCTGGAGAGATGCCTCAGCAGTCAGGGTGAGAACTGGGATTCAGGCTTCTAGCACCCATGTGAAAAACAGGGTGCATTATCCCAGCACATGGGAGGCAGAGACGGGATCCCCAGAACAAGCAGGTAGCTTGACTAGTCAATTCACTGAGTTCTAGGTGCAGGTGACAACTGCTCCAGTGTCTAATGTGGAGAGCAAGAGAGGATGATGCCTAATATCAACTTTTAGACACAGGTACACACACACCCACACACACACACACACACACACACACACACACACACACACACACGATGGGACCTTGAGCCTCTATTTTTCCCCATAGAGTTTGACATGAGGGGAGAAATTGAACTTGAAGAAATTGAATTGAGCAACCCAATGGGACACGAGGTACCACATAGCTCAGTAGGGAAAGGCTCCTGCCACCAAGTCTGATGTTCTAAGTTCGATCCCTAGGACTCACATGGTAGGAGAGAACCAACTCTGTTATCTATGTCATCCATGCATGCACTCAACGCATAGGCACATAAAATGATAAATAGAAACATAATTTAAATTTTTTGTAAAAAGAAACTAGACTGCAGGGAATAGTGGGAAAGTCTGGGGCCTCCCGTGTTCCCGGGAGACTGCCTATGTTAAAGATGCTAGGTGGGAAATAAAGAGCAAACAGTCCCTATAAGTCTGTCTGTCTTTCTCTTTCTTTCTTTCCTTCTTTCTCTCTTTCTTTCTTTCTTTCTTTCTTTCTTTCTTTCTTTCTTTCTTTCTTCCTTCCTTTGGGGCTCTGGAAACCGAACTTAAAGCCTCACACACACTAAACAATCTCTCTGACACTAAGCTGTATTCCCAGCCCATGAGCTCTTTCTTTAACGATGTTTAATCCCATGTCTCACCTTTGGCCCATAGCCTACCATGGTCACTCACCTACAAGTGCCATTGGGTACAAATAATGACCACTTAATGAGCTAAGTGGACCCCACCACATGGGGTGTCCCAGGCCGATAACCAGAGGGGCCAGCCCAACGTCCTGTCTGTTCTGTTTGTTCCAGCTGTGCGCACGCTGGCGATCAGATCGGAGGAGGATGATCTGAGTCAGCTTTTCCCAGAAGCCATGTTTCCTGCGTGTCCTGAGGGTGGGGACAGCCTAGAGGGATCCATGGAGCTGCTAAAAAAAGGTCTGGAAAGCGGTACAGTGTTGATCCAGTTTGAGGTAAGGGGATCCCAGGGCCGGAGTCTCCAACCAGTCACTGTCCTTCTCTATGTAACACAATGTGAGCTGAGCCGCAGGCAGCAGAGCTGGACCATGGCCCTGTCTCCTTGGTCAAGGTGACTCTGCTTCCCTTGCCTCGGGCAACAGAGTCTCAGTGAGGAGGCCCATAAGAACTGATGGGAGGGCCTGGAAGGCTCAGAGCGATGAAAGACCAGGACATCTCCCAGGTATTGCACTCTCCCACCCTCTGTGGACAGGGGCTGCTGAGGAGGGGAGGCTCTGAACCTGCGGAGCTGCCAGCAGGAGCTCAGAACTCCACAGGAAAGGAAACGGTGCCATCCACAGAATGGGGGCAGTCTCTAAGTATACTTGGGAATTTAGAAAGTTCATAATCATCCCACAAGGGCACAGTGTCTGCCCTTCCAAGGCCACCAGATCACAGAAATTTAAAGTCTGTCCTGTTTTCTCAGGAAAGATGGATCTTTGGCACGTGGGATCATGCAGCAGCATCCCAAGAGGCCTTTCACACCACTCTCAAAAGCAGAAGTCTCCCTGCTTTTAAGTTAGTTTTATCCACCACTAACCAAATGAAAATAGAATGTGTTCATCTTCCATGTTTGGAGGTAGAAGAAAGCAGTTGTTCAGGCAGTGAACAGATAAAGTGTATGGCGCCTCAGTATGCTGAAGGCTGGGCAGTAGGGTCATAAGTTCGATCCTAGCCTGGACCACATAGTAAGAGCCTGCCTCAGAAAGGGACTTGAGGCAGGGAGAGTAGAAGAAAGAACACAAAGAAACCAGATCAGAGTTTGAACAATGTCGTGCGTGGTCTAGGCTCACGGCGTAAGAATAAGAGATCCAGTTAGGTTCAGAAACAGGTCAACAGCACACTGTTGTTGAAAAACCCTAGAAAGGAAAGGTGGGCAGTTTGTCAAATGTATTTGACTGCAGTGTGACTCAGGAAGAAAGCTCCTATGGCTGGCAGACAAAAAGGAATGCAAAGCAGAAAGCCTTACGCAAAAGGCTTGCCTTATGGTAGCCTAGGGGCCAGCGTGTAAATGATGCCGTGTGTGTGTGTGTGTGTGTGTGTGTGTGTGTGTGTGTGTGTGTGTGCGCGCCACAAGGAGCTTGCTGTCTACTTTTGGTTTATTCAGGGGCTGTATTGTAAGATCAAGCAAGCTAGGGTAAGATTTTTATGAGTGTATGTTCCCAGGCAATTGGTAATTCCAGTTGAGCTGAGAATCCACAAGGAGGCACTGTGGGCTCTCCTTGGGAACACTTGAACTCTGCTTGAGAATGCCATGCTCTTTCCCTAAAGGCACCTCTGTGCTGTGACTCAACCTCGGGGTGCTTTTTACATACGCTGGCCTCCGTAGGGTTCTCCTTGCAGCGATTTTATTGGCTTCTGGAAGTCTTTTAAAAGTATTTCTTAAAGAGTGAGCCTGTAGCCACGTGTATGGAAATCACCTGGGGAACCGTGAACCTCGCCCACAGCTACTAGACAGGTTCTTTAAGAAGGTCACCTAAGGGTTTGTGTGTGTTGAGGGCATTAATTAGTTATTATTAGTGGGTGCTGGGGAAGTGGGCTTATGCCGCAACATGCATGTAGAAGTCGGAGGACAGCCTTGTGAAGTCATTTCCTTTCTTGCATGTGCATTTTGGAGGTTGAACTCAGGTTGCCAAACTTGCACATCAAGCACATCTGTCCAGTGAGCTGCCTCTCCAGCCCTCACTTGGTTTGGTGCATCAATTGATCCCAGAGGAGGGCAGAGATGGTATCAGGCTCATTGTATCATGGCTGCCTGTCCCAGCCCACCGTCAGAGATTGTAGTTGGAGATGCCTGTAGAACTTGTACATTTGGGGTTTACACTCTAGTCTGGTATATTAATTTCATGGTCTAGGAAGCTCATATTTATTTATTTATTTATTTATTTATTTATTTATTTATTTATTTAAGACAGGGAGAAACATTTGTAGCCCTGGCTGTCTAGGAAGCTCCTATTTATTTATTTATTTATTTATTTAAGACAGGGAGAAACCTTTGTAGCCCTGGCTGTCCTGGAACTCACACTGTAGACTAGGCTGGCCTTGAACTCAGAAATCCGCCTGCCTCTGCCTCCCAAGTGCTGGGATTAAAGGTGTGTGCCACCGTTGCCCTTTGGAAGCTCCTTTTTTTAAAATAATGTCTTTTAGTGATTTCTAAGATACTAACTACCGTGAGATGTAGCTGCTGTGATTATAGAGCTCTCCCGGTGTCCCTCACTGCCCCTCAAGGAACCCTGGGTTCCCGAGAGCATCATGCAGACACCATCCCTGGGGGAGGGGGGAATATCTTCCAATACTACTCAAGCAGAGGGTCCCACTGGACACCGGACCAAACAGGAAACTCTCAGGAAAGGCATCCTTAGTGAGCCCTTGTTGTGTAAGGACATCAGCTTCTAGAATTCTCATAACACCCTGTTAGGTGTGGTTTCATCCCGTAACACACAAAAGGGAGGAGAATCTGAGATTTAAGTGTGTGTTCCAAGGGCTCACAGAAATCTCAGAGCCTGACTGGAGCCCTGGCAAGGTACCAGTACCTCAAGCTTGTTCTTTTAACCACCTATACACAGGCCTGAATTGGATGTCTGTGGCCTGTGAAGTTGTTATTAGATGCATACACGTATCCGCTGGCTGGGGCCAGACAGACTTTAAATTCTGGCTCTACCCCTTTAACACCATCCTGTAAACTCTACAGCTCTTGCCTCCCTGTCTATAAATTGGGTGTCTCCTGGATTAGATGAGATAAATGCTTAAGGCTTTATCTGGCCTGTGATAAGAACACTATGAAAATTAATAGCTGTTTTTATAAACCAAGAGAGACTTCAACAGCATGCCGAGCCTGCATAAGGTATGGTCCCTTGGCACTAAACTTGGAGCCCTAGGCTGTCAATTCCAGAGTCGTGGCTGTCTGGCTCCTCCCATTCCCCAGGACCTTGACAAGTGGGCTACTCAGCCAGTAGCCATTTGCTCTGTGAGCAAGTGCAGGGAAAAAAAGGGTCCTAGCCCCAGCAGGCTTCCACACTACCTCCTCCATGACACAGCGCCACCCACAATCCTCATTCTTCCAAGGCTTGTTCTAAACATTTTTTTTTTCATTAAGGGGACTCCCTCGTCCTTTTCTCTGTCTCTCAGTAAACAGAAGACATTTGGTCCCCTGTGTAACAGAATAGCACTTAGCATTTCTAAAGCGCTTTGCAATCTATTGTGTATGTTACACTAATTCTCACATTCTCTGTGAAAATACATACAGCAAGAGTTATTACAATCCATGCCAAAGACTGAACCCAGGACCCTCGCCACACTCAGCATGCACTCTGCCACTGAGCCACAACCACAACCCCAGATCACTCTTAGAAATGGAGAAGAGGTGGCTCAGAGATGTTAAGGAACTCATGCAGTGCCCATGCCTCATCAGGGATAGCCCTAGAATTAGAACCGTGTTGGAAGTGAAGACCTGGGACTAGAGCGATGGCTCAGCTGTTAAGAGCACATACTGCTCTTCCAGAGGACCCAATGCAGTTCCCTATACTTGTGTTGGATGGCTCAGAGCATCTTGTAACTCTCATTCCAAGCGATCTGACTCTTCCTCTTCTAGCCTCCTCTTGCACCTACATTTTTGTGTACAAATCAACACACGCACACACGCAACTAAAAATAAAAGAAATCTAAAAACAACTAAAACCCTAAACTATACCTGGATGGGTGGGTATTGGACACCTATATTCTAAGCTCCTCGGGACGCTGAGGCAAGAGGATCATCACTTAGACCCTGGAGTTTTGAGGTTTTGAGACTACCCCGGGCAAGATCTTGACTCAGAAATCCAATCATTGGCAGCAGCTCACACTTCCCCGGTAGAGTTCAGCTCGTTCCTCCCTGCTGCTTCCTTGCCTCCTGTTAGCTGCTGAGTCCGTGGAGGCTCCTGGAGTTCAGTTGATAGAAAATGAGCTTTGCAAGGGAATAACCTCTTCCTTGGTTGAACAGACAAGTGAATGGGTGGGTGAACGGAGGATAGCTGGACAGATGGAGTGGGTAGGGGAGGTGGGTGAATGGGCAGGTGAGTGGATAGATGGATAGCTGGCTGGGTGGAGAGAGAGCAGTATCCGCGAGAGGCCACTGCGGGTCTTTTCACCCCACCTAACTTTGCTCATCACCTCTCATCATCCATCTGTACCAAAACCAAGTCCTCCGTCTGACTCCTGATTCTTAATTGATGCCTACATTGCCACTCAAGGAACTGCCCATTAGGGTCAAAACAAGTGACTCACGGGCTCCTTTGATAATTACAGAATTTGTATTTGGAAGACTAGAGGAGCTGAGCTCACGAACGCTTCACCAGAGATTGAGATCAGTCCATGTTGCAATTAGCAAAGACAATTTAGTTTCTGTCAGATGTGGTGGCCCACACCTATCATCAGGAGGCTGAAGCAGGAGGGTGGAAAATTCTAGGCCAGCCCATAACTCATGCCTATACTCAAGCTGAGGCAGGAGGATTGCCATGAGTTCAAAGCCAACCTTGAGCTACAGAATAAGATCCCACCCCCACCACACTCCCCAAAAAAAAAAAAACAAGGGCTGGGGAGATGGCTCAGCAGTTAAGACCACTGACTACTCTTCCAGAGGTCCTGAGTTCAAATCCCAGCAACCACATGGTGGCTCACAACCATCCGTAATAGGATCTGATGCCCACTTCTGTTGTGTCTGAAGACAGCGACAGTGTGCTCCTATACATAAAATAATTCTCTAAAAAAAAATTAAATGTTTTTTTCTTTTAAAAATGCATTATTGCCTGTACATACATTCCATTACACACACATTACTACATACATTATATTACATCACACACACACATCACCACAGTGTACCTGTTGTGGCCAGAAGAAAGTTTTGTGGAATCCTCTTCCATCTTTGTATGTGTTTAGGGGAGTTGAACTTAAGTTGCCAGATTCTATGGCAAAGCACCTTTACCCACTGAGCTCTCTCACTGGTCCAGTGTTTTGTTTTGTTTTGTTTTATTTTCCTTGTGTTCATTAAGAAAGGAAAGGTGAAAGACATTGTGGCACACGTTTAATCCCAGCTCTCAGGAGGTAGGTGGATCTACATGAGTTCCAAGCCAGCCAGGGTTAAGTGTTCAGAGCCATGCCCTTCCCCATTCCCACCCCCCCAAAAAAAACAACCAAGAAAGGAGGAGTGTCTACGGGAAGCACAGAGTACATGGGGGCCCTTGAATGTCCCTGTATGTAGTGTGTACATTCCATTGCCTCCAGAGAGCATGCTGTCCCGTCTTGTGTGTCTGTCTGTGAAATGGGCCAGAAGAATCCTTGTTAGGATACCAGACACATGCGCCTGGGGCCATTAAGGATCCCAGAGACACTGGCACCTGTCCCGTTGCAGCAGGCCTGCATAGAAAGGTCAGCAGAAGCCCCAGGTGCCCTGGAGCTAGTGTCTTGACCTCTGAGGGGTCAGGTGCAGAGGAAAAGAGATGCCCACAGTGTGGGTGAGCTGCTCATGAAGGAGAAACTGCTAATGCTCCTACCAGATAGTACCAGGAAAACCATGTCGTGGCGCCATTCTAAGAATATGTTCTCCTTAGCTTAATGACATGGCACCGTGTCTAAGAAAGCTTGGCTTCTCGTGCTTTGGTAGTGTGGCTTACACCTTTGGGGTTGTTATTTTTCTTTCTTGTGCAGTGCCTCAGGATTAAATCTATGGGATTATGAATACTAGGCAAGTGCTCTGCCCCTGAGCTACATCCCCAACCATTTATTTATATGTTTTTGTCTATTTATTTATCTGTTCTTTCTTTTTGATTTATTTTATGTTATTGGGTGTTTTGTCTGGATGAGGTCTTCACACCGCATACATGCCCGATGCCCGTGGAGGTCAGAAGAGGGGGTAGGGGTCAGATTCCCTGGAAGTGCAGTTACAGACGATTGTCAGCTAGGAATCAAACCCAGGTCCTCTCTGCAAGCACAAGTATTCTTAACCCCTGAGCCATCACTCCAGCCCCTGCTTACTTGTTCTTTGACAAAGGATCTCATTGTGTTTTCTAGTCTGTCCTTGAGCTCACTGTATAACCCAGTCTTTGAACTTGTGACGATCTTCCTGCCTAGCCTTCCAAGCAATAAGGATTGTAGCCCTTGACCCCAAGCTTGGCACTAGCTTCTAACCCTCTGTCAAATAGCAGCTCCCAACACTGCCGTGTTTTTATTGAGCACCTATTGTGTGACAGCCACAGTGCTGACCTTCACCTTTATGTAGTTAATGAGACATGATCTCTGCATTCATGGAGGATCCCACATGGCAGTGGCTGCAGCAATAATGTCAGGGGTCCACACTCTGATGTGATCTTCTGTGAGCGACAGGAACCTGGCCAGGCAAGCAGGTCCAAGGTCCAGGGATGAGTGCCTTGGGGGTGAGAGTCTTCCTCCAAGTGTTACAGCTCAGTAAGAATAAACAGCCAGTCTCAGACAATCCTTGGTGAAATAACTCATGTGCTTTATTCTGTGTGGACAGGAGCTATTTGTGACCCTCATTGGCCGAGGGTAAGATGCTGGTGATGCTCTGTTGGCATTGGGAAGAATTCTAGGTGCTGTCCTATGTAACTGACTACCCATAACCACCTGGTTGGGAGTCTCTAGGTTACTTGCTCTGAGGCAGGCACAGAAACAGAGGGGGAGCTAGTTCACTCCTGATGGTTTCTGGATGAGATTTTTAAATCTCAAGTTCTGAGATTTCTGGGGTTTGAACCTCACCAGTTCAAGCCAGTTCCTCTGGTGACACACTCCACTTGCTCCACATCTGAAGAGTAGCTGTTGTAGTTAGGGTTTTACTGCTGTGAACAGATACCATGACCAAGGCAACTCTTATAAGGACAACATTTGACAGGGGCTGGTTTACAGGTTTAGAGGTTCAGTCGATTATCATTAAGGTGGGAGCATGGCAGCATCCATGCAGGCATGGTACAGGAGGAGCTGAGAGTTCTGCATTTTCATCTGAAGGCTGCTAGCAGAATACTGGCTTCCAGGCAGCTAGGATGAGGGTCTTAAAGTCCACACCCACGGTGACACACCTACTCCAACAGTGCCACACCTTCTAATAGTACCGCTCCCTGGACCGAACATATATAAACCATAACAGGTGAAGACAGCAGGTATCTTTTTTTTTTTTTTTTTCCGAGACAGGGTTTCTCTGTGTAGCCTTGGCTGACCTGGAACTCACTCTGTAAACCAGGCTGGCCTTGAACTCAGAAATCCACCTGCCTCTGCCTCCCAAGTGCTGGGATTAAAGGCATGTGCCACCACCACCTGCGACAGCAGGTATCTTTAAAGTCGACACTCTGACACAGGCTAGTTGCACTTTGTTCTCACCTTAGCCAGAATCTCCTTACCTCCTCTTCCTCCCTTTCTTTTCCTGTCCCTTGCCATCCATCCTCCCCTTCTGAGGTTTTAAGAATGCTCCCGCTGCTGGTGGCTCTCATTTGCTATGCAAGGGTAGAATTCAGGGGATGTGCCTTGGAATAACCAAAGCAAAATATGTTTTTCTACTCTATTGTTCTTTTAAAAGCATTGTCTCTAGTTGTGGCCACTACCATGGAGACCTAATTCACTCCCCTATAATTCTGACCTGTCTCATAGCAGCTCTTCACACCCATCCTAGGGTCCTGAGAGAAGTGGAAAGTACTTAAGGCCAGCTCCTGTCGCTGCTGAGACGGAGTGTTGGAATCCCGTTCCCACTGAACGGCTTCTAGCCTAGACGTTGTGAGCCTTTGCAAAGGGCATGCAAGCTCAAAAGCGCTGTCAGACCCTGCAAAAGCCAAACTAGTCTTCAGTGTTATTTGATCACAATTCCTCCTCTGAACATTCTAAAATTTTCAGTTATATAAATGTTTTCTGTTGTGCTCCCTTTCTGTGCGTGCATGCACACACGTGGTCTTCTTTATTTGGGGTTCCCAGTTTCAGAGGGTTAGGGCCCAAGACACAAGGTAGCATGGCTACAGGCAGGCATGTCTATTCTGGAGCAATAGCTGAAAAGCTCACATCTTGAGCTACAACCTCAAGACATAGATGCCGGGAATGTCTTTTGAAACCTCAAAGACCATCTCCAATGATATACCTCCTCCAAGAAAACCACACCTCTTTTTTTTTTAGGTTTTTTTTTTTTTTGGACAGGATTTCTCTGTGTAGCCCTGGCTATCCTGGATCTCACTCTGTAGACCAGGCTTGCCTCAAACTCAGAAATCCTCCTGCCTCTGCCTCCTGAGTGCTGAGATTAAAGTTGTGCGCCACCACTGCCCGGCCCTAAACCACACCTCTTAATCCTTGCCAAACAGTTCCACCAAATGAGGACCGTGTATTCAAATATGTGAGCCTCTAGGGGTCATTTTCCCTGAAACCACTACAGCTACATTCAGAAAAATTTTAAAAAAGGTTACCTTGTACCTTATAATTCTATCAGCAGGTCATTATTACTGGGATACAAGTAAAAGCTTATGATCACCTTTTTCTGGGTCTGTGTTTGTCTGCTTGAACTGAGATTGATTGCATTTACCTTCTGATAGATTATTTGAAAATATATATCTATCTTTTTATCTATATGCTAAAGTGCTGGTTACTAGTCACTTAATTGGATTTTACTTCCATGCAGTTAATCTGTTAGAAACGAAATGCCATGTAGATAAATGAGACTGGCTTCTATGACATCTCTGCCAGAATTCTGCCAGAGCCTCCAATAAACCATGAATTCATTTCTAGAATGTACTCACTGTCTATACAAGGTAGAGTTGGTTCAGCAGTTACCTTTACATTGTTAGGTGCCGAAACTGTCTAGGTTATAGGTCATAGGTCAGTGGTTGAGTTCTTGGAGAACTGGCAAATTAAAAACATCCAGTAGATATATAAGGATATATAGGATACAGTATCATTATTATGATCTCGAATCTCCAAGCTTTATGCAATTTGTCTAATGGAAAAAAAAACCAGACCTAACAGATGTACATTTATAAAACAATACAGTACATAGAAATACTGCTATAAGGGTGAGTGTTCAGCCTCCCCATTCAAAATGCAAAGAAATCTTAATTGAGGATGTTGGCTATAGCTTGGTAAGCAGATCGGTATTCATTCCTGCAGGGCAGTTTGGTTATATGCATCAGAGTCCTTGCAGATATGCTCAGGTGCTGTGTTTCTGTTCTCGGATGTTTATCAGAGGGGAAACATTGTAGAATAGACTAATAGTAAAGTAGACCAAGAATGAAGGTAAATTATAATAATTAAATTTCTGAGCCATTAAAACTCATCGGTGTGGAGAATAGCTTGCACTATGGGAAACAAATACTGTTTAATAGCGAGGATGAAACAGGCTTCACGATTGCAGCTGTTTCCCAGAGCGCTGGCTATGAGATGCTCAGATCGTTCGGTTTAAATTAGCTTGTGAAATGTTTGGCTGGTGAGAATTAAAGACATCTATGACACATCATAGCCCTTGTCTTGTTAGAGATACGTAGAACACAGAGTTAAAGAAAATAGATTTCCCCGCACACCCAGGGAATTTTGTGTTTGCTTTTTTTTTTTCTTGCTTTGTTTGTTTGTTTATTTATTTGTATGTTTTTCATAGCTCATACAGAGTTTCTCTGTAGCTCTGGCTGTCCTGGAACTCACTCTGTAAACCAGGCTGGCCTTGAAATCACAGATGCTCCTGCCCCTGCCTCCAAAGTGCTGGGTTTAAAAGGCATGCACCACCACGCCTGGCTGTGCTGGCTTTCTTGTTGCTGTGTCAACTGCCCAAGAGAAACAGTTGAAAGGGACAGGGATTTGTTTGGGCTCACGGTTTCAGAAGTCCTGGCCCATGGTTGCATGGCTCCATGGTTTCTGGACTGTGCTGAGACAGCATCAAGGTGCAGGGCATATGAAGCACAGCTGCTCGCCTCTCAGGGGCCAGGAAGCAGCAAGGAGAAGAAGCCTGGAATAGACGGCCTCCTCTTGCCTTCTGTTCCATCCTGGTCCTGTGGATGGCCACCGACACTCAGTGTCGCTCTATCTCTCTCACATATTCAGAAGTGTACTAATCCAATCTAAGTGTCTCTCAATCCAGTTGACAGTCAGGACTAGCTCTCACAAGTACTTATTACTTTAAGATACTTTATCTCAATTGAGGATAGCATGTGTCCTTATTACATGTTGGAGCATCTTCTGGGTATATGACCAGGAGTGGTATAGCTGGGTCTCAGATAGTACTATGTCCAATTTTCTGAGGAACCACCAAACTGATTTCCAGAGGGGTATGCCAGCTTGCAATGTCACCAGCAATGGAGGAGTGTTCCTCCTTCTCCACATCTTTCCCAGCATCTGCTGTCACCTGAGTTTTTGACCTTAGCCATTCTGACTGGAATGAGGTGGAATCTCAGGGTTGTTTTTATTTGCATTTCGCTGATGACTAAGGATGTTGAACATTTCTTTAAGTGCTTCTCACACATTCAGGATTCCCCAGTTGAGAAATCTTTGTTTAGCTCTGTTCCCCATTTTATAAAGGGTTATTTGATTCTCTGGAGTCTAACTTCTTGAGTTCTTTGTATATATTGGATATTAGCCATCTATTGGATGTACTACTGTGGACTGCAGTCTCATCTTTTGGTGTTAAGAACATAATATTGGAGCTAGAGAAATGGCTCAGTGGTTAAGAGCACTTGCTGCTCTTTCAGAGGATCCAATTTGGTACCTAGCACCCATGTTAAGGCAAAACACTCTCAAACACATAAATAAAATTATGAGAAGGCAAGTATATATGTGTATTGTGTATGTTTACAGATATACTTATATATAGTTATATATATGTATATATAGAAAATAATAAGCTTAGAAAATATATGAAAAGACCACCTCCGACTTTTACAAGTATGGGGTTTTTTTGTTTTGTTTTGTTTTGTTTTGGTATTTTTGGTTTTGCTTTACTTAGTGCCAGTCTGAGTTTCCCAAATTTGCAATAAGAAAAAAAAAAGTACCCCTTCCAACAACTGAGAAGGAAAAAAATAAGAGTTTAAATTTCTGGGGAGTTAAGAAGCACTTGTGTGGGGGCTCGGTGACAGTTGTGAAAACTGGAAACAGCTATATAGAAATGAGAAGGGGGTGTGATCATTTCCTTCAGAAGATCTTGGGCCAAGCAGTTAACCTCCACCTGCCACTTTCAGAAATCCTACTAATACCTCCCACAGTTGCAGTGAGTGTCACATCAGCCACTATATCAACGAGTCCAGTCTGTGCATAGAAGGCTTTATTTTTAATTTCTAGTGCTAGTTGTATGAGTAGGGGAATGTCTCTTTAAATGAAGTTACTATATGGGGATCAGGGTTACCTGCTATGGGAATGTGTTACTGAAATGGTGAATGAAATATTCTTGTACTTAATACGTTTCATTCCATTGAACTGGAGGAAAATGTAGATTTAGACTAATTAAGGTGAGTCAGAATTCTCCTCTATCCCCCACACTTGTCAGTTGTCATAAAAATAAGGTTTTACTTACCTGGATCCATTGTCTGTGATTCAACCCCTGCCTGACTTCTTTCCCCTACAGATCCTCAAGTTTAAATATATGTAAGACTTTAGTTGGTTTGTTTTACCAGAGTTTCTTACTGAGGTTTTCTTTTTCTGTGTAGTGTAGGATCACTTTGAAGTGTTAAGATTGGCGGGGGAAAGGGGTCTCGTGAAAACCTCTGCCATTAGGCTATGTGTTCATGGGTTTTGTTTGTTTGTTTGTTTTTCATACCAATGGAGTTTTAAAAATGTCTTTATTTGTCTAATAGCAACTCTACAGAAAGAAGCCCGGCTTAGCAGTCACATTTGCAAAGCTGCCTCAGAATTTGGATAAAAACCGATACAAAGACGTGTTGCCTTGTGAGTATTCGGCCTGCGCGATGCCTCCTTCCTCTACATGAAATAATGCTTCCTTTTTAAAACAGATTGTCTGAGATTCTGGAATGGTTTTCAGTGTGTCTGTAAACACCATCGCCTTTATTGCAGCCATCTCAGACTCAGAACAGTTGGGGAATAGTGTTTATGCTAATGAGGCGAGAGCTGCAGATGGGTCTGGGAACTGAACCCTTGTTTACTTGGGATGAAAAAGATAACATTCAGGATAATGGTAAATTTTTCTCTCCCCCACAGATGACACCACCCGGGTATTATTGCAGGGAAATGAAGATTATATTAATGCCAGTTATGTGAACGTAAGCTGGGAATCAGGGCAATAAAAAAAAAAAGGACACTCTGATCCTAGTAACGAGGGTGGGGACAGCAAGGGGGACTCTTTCTATGACAGAGCATGCTCCATTCACTCCATCATTGTAGTACAGTGTCCTGGTGAGACTATGAGTGGTCTCAATTTACAGAGATGCAAAGGGTCACTGAAGAACTTGAAAAGCCACAAAACTTATTCCATCATCCACCTGCCATTTCCCTCTGCTGGGGATCTGTGTGTTGGTAACTTTCTGTGTTTTGCCCATGTGTTATTAGTGTCCCTCTGCCTCTAAGTCAAAGAAACACTTCCTCTATATAATATATATATAATATATATATACACACACATATGTACACACACACATACATACATATATATACATATATATATATATATATACATATATATATATATATATATATGTATATATATATATATAAAACGAGAGAGACAAAAGGAAAAGGTTTGCCTGTTATGGAGACATACTTATATACTTATCATGGGCCACATACTTGAACTTAGATTTCTCCGTTTAAAGCCAGAATCAGCAAACTTTAATCGACCACACTGAAAACTACTCTGAGCTAGCCATGTGGCAGAATTGGCCACCTGGACCCTCAGGTGCTTAACCATGACTTTGCAGAAGTGCCCCTATTAAAAAAAAAATGGTCCTCTCAAAAGTCCCACTCACTACTCTGTCACCTTATGGTCAAATCTAGAAGTGGCTTTTTGCTGTACCTTTTTTTTTCTGACTCTGAGTGGATAAGATCTTTTTTTGGTGTGATTCAGCTAAGCTAATTAGGGAAGCGTAAATGGAGAATCCTGCGCCCCGTTGTCAGTCGACAGTCTAAAGGTAATACCTTCCTGTTCTCACACTAGATGGAGATTCCCGCCGCTAACCTTGTGAACAAGTACATTGCCACTCAGGGACCGCTGCCACACACCTGTGCACAGTTTTGGCAAGTTGTCTGGGATCAGAAGTTGTCTCTTGTTGTCATGCTGACGACTCTCACAGAGCGAGGGCGGGTAAGTGGCTTCGTTTCCAGTTCATGTGTGTGTAGACTGTGCTGTTGTGGAACATGAGTCCTGGGCTAGAAAGGGCCTCCTACCGACCTATAAACCTCCAATCGACACCCGCAGTAATGAGAAAGTCCTCTTCCCGCCTACGTCCTCACATACATCTATGAAAACAAGCTACAAGGGCTGGAAAGATGGTTCCATGGTTAAGAGAACCTGGTGTCAGTTCCCAGCACTCAGATGGCAGCTCACAACCATCTGTAACCCCAGTTCCAGGGGATCTGACACCCTCTTCTGAGCAGCTTATATGCTGTGCACAGACATATATGCAGGCCTCTCATACACATAAGGTAAATAGAACTAAAAAAAGACAAGCTAGGCCAGGCAGTGGTGGCACATGCCTTTAATCCCAGCACTTGGGAGGCAGAAGCAGGTGGTTTTCTGAGTTTGAGGCCAGACTGGTTTACAGAATGAGTTCCAGGACAGCCAGGGCTACACGGAGAAACCCTGTCTCAAAAAAAAAAAAAAGAAAAGAAAAAGAAAAAAACAAACTAGAAGGTAGTACTTCCTCCACCCCTTCTCCCCAGAACCCCTGTGTTGCCTCTGTCTTTGCCTGCCTGAGATCTTATCTCACATGATAAGATTGTAGTCTGCCGAGGCAATGTCTCATCCCTCTGATGATGCCCTTGACCCCTGGCATCTTTATCCAGCACTGGGCTGGATTGGGCTGAAAACATAGTTCCTCCTGAGTAAGTTATTAGTCTGGTCTGACCTTGGCTTTTCTTGAATGTGCAGTAGAGATAATAACAGTGCCCACCACCTTGTGGGAGTGGGGGTGGAGAGGGCTGGGGGAGACTGGACAGTATATATAAAGAGCTTAGAGGACTACGTGTTTCCAGTGTCCCCCAAACATCATCATCATCATTGGAGTTTAGAGCTTTCAGGTGCCTCGCTTCTCTGCTGTAGCCTTGACTCCCAGCTTCTTGTCATCCACAGATTAGCCAGAGTCTCTTCTCATCCCATAAATCAGAATAGAAAAGTGTGAAGTGCCCAAGGGGCGCTTCCTGAATGCTGGTCCTCGGAGGCACTTCTTCGAGCACGCTTCGAAGGGCGCTTGCTAGTCCTAGCATCTGTTCTTACCTCCCCAGTTTCCATCCTTCCTGCCCCTTCATTATGAGAGACAGTATGCAGCGCAGCTGAAATTACCATGCTCTCCAGCTCAGTTCAGCTCTTTGTCTGAAAGCCTCATTCTTGTCTGGTTTTGTTTGGATAAGAGATGGAGTTGCTGGGCCCTCTTTTGAACTTAGAGACTCCCAGTTCCCTAAGCCAGCTCACAGGGCTGCACCCTCTGTTTTCCTAAACTGCCTGCATCCGTCTGGTTACTTGGCATAGTGGATAAGAAGGCGGACCCACCAGCCAGCCAGGGTCAATTCCTGCTGTCCCTTCTACCTGTGTGATCAAGGAATATCACACATGCAGAATAATCATCCATTTCTCGAGGCTATGAGGAACTGAGTCGGCTGCCACAGGAAGCCTCTGAAAAGTGCTTGGTACATGTTCATTTTCTTATTACTGTTATTTTTGTGGTTTTTGTTTTGTTTTGGGGGAATGGGTTTTATTCTATACACCAAGCTGGTGTTAATGCTCCTATCTCAGCCCTCCCACATGCTAGGAGGGAAAACATGTGCAGCCACACCCACGTGATCACTGTTAATGCTGTACACATGTTATGGAGCAGTACCAATAACATCAATTTGTATTTACCTTAATGACTATTACCAGAATTGTACTGTGTTTGGTTTTGTTTGTTTGGTTGGTTGGTTGGTTGGTTGGTTTTTTGAGACAGGGTTTCTCTGTGTAGCCCTGGCTGTCCTAGAAGAACTCACTCTGTAGACTAGGCTGGCCTCGAACTCAGAAATCCACCTGCCTCTGCCTCCCAAGTGCTGGGATTAAAGGCATGCACCACCACTGCCCGGCACGTTTGTTTTAAAGTTTTAGTTTCTTCAAACTAACTTTTTTTTTACTTTAATGTTATTAACCTTTATTTTCTTAATGTTTCTTAGACATAAATCCAGTATCGTTTGCCAAAGGTAAAAGTATGTGTAAAAGCCTCAAAAAGAGCTAAACAGAGCCAAGCATGGTGGCAAACACCTGTAATCCAGCACTTGAGAGGCTGAAGTACAAGGATCGGGAGTTCAAGGCCAATCTTGGCTATGTTGAGACCCCCTTTCTCGATGTGCACCAACAAAACAAATATAAACTATTGTTATAAAATCCCAAGTGTTCTTCTCTCCTAAGCCTTGCACCTGAGGCCAGCAACGCTAATCTCATTCTCTGCTGTGTATTGTGAAAACAGATCAAAAGTGTTAGGGATGGAATGTTCAAGTGGCCCTAGAACTAGGCGGAGGCTTTCTTGGTAGCACAGTGAGTCACTTGACTCACAGGAAAAACAATCTGTCCCCATACCTGGTGACGTCCGCTTCTAGTGTGTTATTGGTCGCAGATATTCTCTGCTCTGTCTGCCTTTATTCAGCCTTGTATTCTGGAACTTCACTGCTCAGACTTCACGTTTCCTCAGGAGTAGTTTGTGGAGCTGGCTCTCTGCTGTCCCCTGAGGTCTTTGAGCTCATGATGCAGTTCTTCAGAGCTGACACCTGAATCCACCCAGTGACTCAGCACCAAGGCTGGCTTGCTGGTGTCAGGCTTCTTGCTGTTTGAAAGTTCACTCTCCTCTTTCCAGCTAGACAGTCATTCTTCTCAAAACAGGGTGCCCCGAAGGAATGGCAGGTGACAGATGCCCTACCCTGGTGGGCAACCCCAGTTTCCCTTGATCTGTTTGTTCCAGGTCAGAGGAAAAACGCTTGCTATGATCTGAGAAACCTTACGCTCATCCATCCGCTCTTCCAGGGCCTGCCCCTCCAGCTGTAGCCACCCTTCCCTGTCATCTGAGGTCTCCTTGTGACCCAGCCTGTTTCTCTGTTTCCCAACCTTTTCTTAGAGTTCCCATGAGGTCTGCCCATCCCTTCAGCATCTCTGCCCTGCCAACTCACTCTGTCATTTATCAATAGTTAGAAACCTGTTCTTTAAGAATCCCAGGTGCCTGCTTCCCTCTCCTGTTACGGATTCTCTGGTGACCTGTGTGCCCTTTGTCCTCCAGCCCCAGTCCACACCCACTTCCAAATCAGTCATTCCAGGTGAATGACTTTGTCCCTCCTTTGATGTAAGATGAACTTTCCAGGACATCCTATTTGTTGTCTTTATGTCGTGCCTAAAGGAAAGTGAGTCTCCCAGCACACACACACTAGAGTCCCATGCTCTTCCTGTGCTGCCCTGAGTCTTAGGGAGCCAGCCCCTTGAAGAGTCATCACCTGAGGTCAGAGAGTCTGCAGCCTGCAGAGTCACAGACCTCTGTCCTTATTTTGGTTAGGTTCTCTGTTAACTACATGGGGGTTTCTTCATAGATGGATCGCTTTTCAGTTGGGAAAACCAGTGCCCTCTATCAGATGTCTCCCTCGCCTTTGGGGGGAGCTATATTTTATATCTACACATGAATAATGTGTATGCTCTTCCTTTCCATCACACCAATCAGTTAAAGTACAGGCTTTGAATAGGACTGTAAGGCTCCCGTTCCCACATCACTGCAAAGCACAATGCCTATCTCTTGGGTGATTCTGAGTATTGGGATGAATTTCTAGGGACTAGGCCCCAGCGTCCCACTGTCTCACTGGACCAGAGGCAGTGGGTTTTCTCTGAGGAGCTAGCAGTAAAACCCATAACTACCATGAGGCTAACAAGAAGAGGTTTGGGGATAGCACAACCCTCTTGTTCTCTGTACGTGCTTGAGAATGTGCACTGGAGGTTAGATAGATGGCTCCCTCCCCGTGGAACTTATTTCTGAATCTGGCTAGTTTCCTGGTGGGCTCACAAAGCTAAAACTGACCTTCCAAATCCTGATGGAAGTTTCAAGTCCAACTGCTTACTTTCTGCTTGGGCACATCTACCTAGTGCCTTTCTGTAAGATGATCCCAAAGCTACCACCCAGCCCCTCGGGTGTGTTCAGCCCAGCTCCATGTTCTCCTTTCTCTTCAGTTCATCCACTCACTGTTTAATGCCATCGGCACACACGACTCCCACTGTGTCCCTCTTGCCCCCGCCTAGTCCCAGACCTTCCTCTTTGTCTCCCACATCGAAAGCAGCAGCTCACTGGTCCAGACTTTTCGTAGGCTAGTCCATCCACACCTCCTTCAGCAGGGCCTTGCCAGAGGATTGGTCCAGCATTTCCTGCCCATGCCCCAGTGTGGCTCATAAATGCACAGAGCAAAATGTTGCATGTCCCCAGACCAGCTTGTACCCTTTGTGCAACTCTGCTGAGTGGTCTGTTGTCCCCCAGGTGCCCATGTGACCCTTCACATTCTGCCTCCTTTTTCTTAGACCTGAATGATCTGTCCTTGCCTCATCTGTCATACGCCTTCAGTCCTGAGTGCCCTGCCTACTCTGTTCAGGACATCTGCCCACTCCTGCCTCACCTGCCCCCGCCTGTGCCTGTCCTTTCTTCCTACATTACTTTGGCTGAATTGAAGAGCATCCAGAGGCTAGATAATTCTCTAACATCTCTGACTCATCCAACCCTCCCCAGGGATGCTTGTTGACCAACTAAGTTAGCAAGAAATCAAGTGCTGATGATACAGCCTTCTTTCTTGGGCCCACGACTCTCCTCTCCCACAACCCCGTCTGCTCCATCTTCCTGAGACAGCAGTCTTTCTTCAGCATGCTCTGCTGGTCTCCAAAAGCGCTTCCTTTCCAAAGCCATTTTTTTTCTCTCAAAAATTTATTTATTTTATATATGTGAGTACGCCCTCTCTCTCTTCTGACACACCAGAAGAGAGCACCAGATCTCATTACAGATGGTTCGAGAGCCAGGATTGAGGCTCAGGACCTTCAAGATTTCTGATTCTTCTGGTGCGTCCCTGGTGCGCCCAGATCCAAAGAGACCTACAATGATTCCAGTTCCCAGCAGATTCCTTGTCGGTAAAGATGCTCAGGAGCCTGTGTAACTCTGCCTTGCACAAGGGGATCTCTTTGGAGAGTGTTGTCCCCCAGCTATCCTAGGGTGGGATCGTGGAGAACCTGGGGAGCTGTTTTTGCCTCCTGTATATACATGGGGTAGTCGCAGGTTCAGATGGACAGACAGGCATGTTGTCTGTGTCTGGCACCTCTTGTCTCTAGTCCTGTAGATAGAGCCTCTGAATCTTGAAAACTCAGAATAACTCCCAACGAGGCACGGTTTCTAATCTAAACTCTTCCAACAGACCTTTAATTCCAGCCCCAACAGCATACTTTAATTTCAGATATTCACTGTGACATTTGAAAAGGAGGCTAGGAAAGCTGTTTCCCCAACAAATTCCATGTGTCTGTTGGCTATGTCACCTCTCTGCTATAAACAAATGTCATTTTTACTTACATGGGAAGCAGTCTAGATTTGAGGGGAAATGTTCTTTTCTTTAAGCAGTACATGATGGTACATGCCTACAGTGCAAGCTATTCAAGAGACAAGAAAGTGGCTTGAGCCAGCTGGGCCAACACAGAGAAATCTATAATAACAACAATAGTAGTGATAATGCTATTGTTAAAGGAATCAAAATTCGGCAGAGTAACTGTGGACCACTTAGATTTGCACTTGGTGTGGAATCCAGAAGTGGGAACTACAGTGTTTATGGGAAGGGGCTGCAGGCTTTGGAAGGGGAAATAGAACATGGGAAGCCAGTAGTAACATTAAAAAGCCACAGCCACCATATTGAGAGACACTGACATACCACAGGACGAACGCTAGACTGTCACGCAGCTCCGTGGCCAGGGCAAGCCACTTAGTGCCCAGTGCTCTGAATCCTACCATTGCTGTATGAAAAGTCTTGCCTCCATTGAGAATTTTCTTTTTTTATTATTGTTTTTACCTGTTTTAATTTTATTTTATGTATATGAATACTTTGCCTGTAGGTATGGCTATGTATTGGTGTGTGCCTGGCACCCATAGAGGCCAGAAGAAGGATCAGATCCCCTGGCACTGGAGTTACTGATGGCTGTGAGCCATGTGGGTGGTGGGAATTGAACCCTGGTCCTCTGGAGGAACAGCCAGTTCTTTCAACCTCTGTCCCATTTCCCCAACCCACCTTTAAAAAAGTATTTTACAATTTTTATTTTGTTTATTATCAGGGTGGTGGTGGCGGTGATGGTGGTGGTGGTGGTGGTGTGTGTGTGGGTGTGTGGGTGTGTGGGTGTGTGGGTGTGGGTGTGGGTGTGTGTGTACTCAGTGTGCTAGAGCACAGCACACATGTGGAAATAAACAAATATTTATGGGAGTCAGTTCTCTCTTTCCACCAGGGTTTGGGGGGTTGAATTCCTTATCAGGCTTTCACAAGTGCTTTTTTTTTTTTTCGAGACAAGGATTCTCTGTATAACCCTGGCTGTCCTGGACCTCACTCTGTAGACCAGGCTGGCCTTGAACTTAGAAATCCGCCTGCCTCTGCATCCCAAGTGCTGGGATTAAAGGCATGCACCACCACTGCCCAGCCACAACAAGTGCTTTTACCCACTGACCATTTACCACCCTCAGAAGGGCAAATTGCAAAGTCTGTGGCCCTAGACCCTATTTTCTATGAAAGCATTTGAGGGCATAGGAGGCACAGTACACATGGAAAAGGATAGTTGTCTCAGCCTGGAGATTTTTAAATCAGGACTTTTGAGGAACGTCGTCAACCTAATTCAGTTGCTGTTGCTCCCACGGCAATAGTGTTGATGACCACCATTCAGAAGTGGCCCCACATTGCACACTCGCTGACCTCTGTCAGTGTTTGAAAATCTGAGATTCAAGGAGGTCAGGGGCTGTTGGAAGTCAAATGGCCAGTAAAAGGGGCGGGAAATTCTTCCAGTAGAGCCCTGACACCTAAATGAGATCTTAACTGCTGTGTCCCAAGGCTCCTGACAGAGAGGTGGGGCAAAAGATAATCAACACTGAGGTGGGAGAGGTGGATGCTGAGAGCAGAAAAGAGTTCCAAGGAGCCTGGGCCAGCCTGAGCAGGGTGTAGGTAGCACCTAAACTCAGGCCCTGGTGCAAACCCTAGAAGGCAAGCTGACTCCCTTCAGGCCATGGGCACAAGTGGGTCTCATCTCCAGTACGTTGCGTGCTCCTCTCCTGTCACATCTCTTTGGACAGATGTGACTGGATGCCTCTGGTTATGCCCTAAGAAAAGCCTGACTTGTATTCTCTGGTTTCTTACAGACCAAATGTCACCAGTACTGGCCGGATCCCCCTGACATCATGGACCACGGCATCTTTCACATCCAGTGTCAGGCAGAGGACTGTACCATTGCTTACGTGTCCCGAGAAATGCTAGTTACAAACACGGAGGTGAGCAGGGTTCTGAGGGGCATATGGAGGGGCAGGCACTGTCAGTAGTGTGGGTCTAGTGTTCAGCTCTGCTGCAATGCTGCCTGGTGGGTAGGTCAGTAAATGGAGCTCTTACTGACAGAGAGCTGGTAGGTACCCTGTGCGTGTAGCTCCACCATTCATAGTAGCCAAGCAGGAGAGGCAACCCTGGGGTCTGCCCATCAAGAGCTATATGGGTAAAATCATGTAATATAGGTGTAGTCAACCTCAAAAGAAGGAGGACATTTTGGACAAATCCTACTATGGGATGAGTCTAAAAGACATTATGCCAAATGAAAGAGGCCAGTCAGAAGGATAAGTACTAAGATTATCTCTATCCATATACTTAAACTCACAGGCACAGAGAGGGCCACAGTGTTTGCCCTGGTTAGAAGAAGGGGGGAGAGAAGTGGGGAGTTATATTGTAATGGCTACAGAGTTTATATTTAGGTGATAAAAATGGAGGATCTAGAAGGAGATAGTTGGGCAGCATTGTAACTACACTTAATGCCAATAAACCTTACCTCTGAAATTAGGTAAGATGGTAAACTTCATTTTATGTGTATGTGTCTTGAGGGTAGGGATCAGCAGTAGGAGGATGTTTAGCCACATTATCGGTTGGGACCTGTAAATACCATGAGCAAGGCCGTAGGTTAGACCCTCAGCATCATACAGAAGAAGATGCATGTATACAAGGTCAGCATGGATGACCGTGACTACAGGATGCATAGGAGCAACTGAAAGGAAGGCAAAGGAGGTCATCTTCGGCACAAGACTGATGTTTTGGGAGAGTGGGAGCCTGGTGGGAGTTGGCAGAGACCATGACAGAGCTGGGACACAGGGACACTGAGGACAAGGCCACCCTGGCTGGTATCCAAGGCAGGGCTCATTGGCTTGATGACTCACCACTGCTACCACATCCTCCACAGACCGGGGAAGAACACACAGTGACCCATCTCCAGTATGTTGCGTGGCCTGACCATGGCGTACCTGATGACTCGTCAGACTTCCTGGAGTTTGTGAAGTATGTGCGGTCCCTGAGGGTAGACGGCGAGCCTGCCCTGGTTCACTGCAGGTACTGAGCGTCGCTGCCTTCTCTTTCTTTTCAGTGGTTCAGCCCCTTGGGAAAGGCCAGAAGAAATGGGCAGGCATCAAAAACCACCCTTCTCCCACCAAGTCACATGCTCCTGTAAAACTTTGCTCCTTTCCTAACAATTTCAAAATATTTGGAACTTAACGAAATCATAAACATGTAAAGCACAGCTGGATGCAGAAAAGAAAAACCATCATGTCTCACAGTCCTGAAGTTTCTGACCTTAAGAGCAGGCATGATTCAGAGAAAGTGGATTTGGCACTTCCTGGATGGCTTTCTTATCCCAGCCTCAGGACCTACAGGGATGGTTTGGTTTTGATTTGGTGTTTTTGTTTTGTTTTGCTTTGCTCTGTTTTGTTTTGTTTAGGGAGCTTAAGATCACACCTGAATGTGTGCTTTCTATTCTTGAAATCAACAGCCGGCTGTCCCTGGGTAAACACAGGCCTTGATTAGGGATTCAACTCTGCCTTGCAGACATGATGCCCAGACAGATCCTGAGCCTCTGCTTCTCTCTCCTCTCCAGTGCTGGAATAGGTCGGACAGGTGTGTTAGTCACTATGGAGACAGCCATGTGCTTAATTGAGAGGAACCTGCCTGTTTACCCACTGGATATTGTCCGGAAAATGAGAGACCAGCGCGCCATGATGGTGCAGACATCAGTAAGTAGAAACTCAGTAATAAGAAATGATAGAGATTGGCTAGGTATAGGAGCATATGCCTTTATTCCTGCACAGAAGACAGAGGCAGGTAGATCTCTGAATTTGAGGCCATGTTGGGCTATATAAAACATTCCAGGCCAGTCAGGGTTACATACAGAGACCCTGTCTAGACAACAACAACAAAAAAGCAGAGATTACGTTTCCTGAGCTCCCACAGAGGAATATCCATAAGCCAGGGATAGTGTGAAGAGAACTGAGTTCAAGGGAACTGAGTCAGGTGCCCAGAATGACACAGCTTGTCAGAGACACAGTGACCTCAAAACCCAGGCCCTTCTGACGTGCATTCTATTTACCTCTGATGTATTCTGTTTGCCACTCAGCCCATGAGCAGCCCTGCCTGCATTCCATCATTACACATCAGAAGAAAGCAGTGTCACTTGGGTACCCTCACCACAGACTGTCTCCTATTCTGTCAGGCCAGCACACTTGACATGACAAATGTCCTTAGGAGGAAGTATCTGCTTGTCATTTTGAGCTGCAAGATGAGCAGAGTTTGGTTGGCCTCCTCCTCATATATTGACAACCTTTGGTTAACCCCTCTATAGGCCTCAATTTACCCACCTTGCTTATGGGAACCATCCTGCCTTTGATAATTCATTCAGCAGATGGGGTTGTCTAAATAGTAGACACCCAAGCTCCATTTGAATAGAACAGGATTAGTTTGTAATCTCAGTCATGGTGGACAAAGTCCCAGGGATATCTTAGAATGTTCTAGAAGAATATTTAAGAATGAGTTGTCAAAGACAGAGAAGTGGCCTCCTGACAAAACCTCCAGAGGGTATTTTTGGGAGGCGGAGGTTGGGGGGAGTTAAGCAGTTAGGACTCGCTAACCAGCTGATGGGCAGAGGTTATAAGATTTCTCTAACCAGAGCATGAGTCCTTAGTTTGTACATGGGAAATACAGTTGAGCAAAACCAGCTCATGCCACAGAGATAAGTTAGTAGTAAGGATGCTTGTTACCAGCCTGAGCTGGATTTCCAGAAAGGCAAGCTGCCCTCCTACCACCACGCAGATAACTAAGGAAGAGGGGAAAACCATATCATCCATTTATGGCCATCATCTGCACTGTTGTGGAGTATGGAAGACTAAATAAATGCTGGTTTAAGATCCCAGTACCTCCTCAGCCAGGCCCGCTGGTGCACGAATCTAATCCCAGCTGGTCTAGAGGTTGAGGCAGGAGGATTACAGTCTTAAGGCGTGCCTGGGCAACTTAGCAAGACCTTGACAGCCTTCTGTCTCTGAGGCTCCACATCCAAGGATTCAAGTGATCACCTATCTAAAGATGGGGGGAGGGAGGTTCTGTATAAACATGTAAAAATACTTTAACTGTTATTCCCCATATAATACAATGTAACTGTTCTTTTAGGGAAGTTGCTTTTAGGCAGGGTCTTATTCTGTAGCCCAGACTGCTGTGGAACTCAAGGCAATCCTCCCACCTCAGCTTCCTGGGTGCTAGAATTACAACTCAGATGTGAGCCATTGCACCCAGTTTCACAAGGTGATTTTTTTTTTTTTTTTTTAATTTTTATTTAACACCCGTAAGATAGTGTCTTAACTCTGTAGTCCTAGCTGGCCTGGAACTCAAGGGATCCACCTGCCTCTACCTCCCAGATGCTGGGATGTACCACTGTGCCTTGCCAAAAAAGGTGATTTTTTTTTTTTTTTTTAAGTATACAAGATGATATGTGATGGGTACGCATAGGAAAGATCAGAGCAACTGAGGATCTAGGTTGTCCACTGTGAGTTCTAGAAGCAGCCCTCCATGGATACTGAAGTGCTTTCTAAATAATTAGTATCTTTCCCTAACTGTCTTAAGAAAGAAGGGACTCTAGATTTGTCGTCCCACACCCAAACCCCAGCCTACCTATGTCCTTACCCTCCATCGCCCCACTCCCAGCCCCTACATGTGCCTAGCTGTTCTAGGCCAGGACAGTGGGGTCCTTACATAAACACCTCAGAACAGATGTCCCTGTCGTCAGGGGTTTCATGTCAGTGCCTTAATTAGTTATTTTTCTCATCACTGTGGCCAAGAACCTAACAGAGAGAGGGGAAGGGTTTATTTGTGCTCATCATCTGAGGGACCTATCTTGGTGAGGAAGGCATGACAGCATGAATTGCGGCAGCTATGCTTTTAGTAATCAAGCAGAGAAAGATGAACACTGGTACTTAGCTCACACACCTCACTGCTTTGCTCAGCAGCCAGCTCCCCCTGGGCCCACACTTCTCTGAGGGTACCCCACTCACCCACCCAGTCTGTTACAGCTTGAGTTCACCCTCAGTCTTTCCCAGCACGAGGCCCAGAGTTGGCACCCAGAGAGTAAATATAACATAAGTGCTTCATAGGTCCTCTCAAGCGTGGCGTGAGGCAACACTCCTGGGCCTCTGGCCTTGACCGCTCTCTTTCCTCTTCCAGAGCCAATACAAGTTTGTGTGTGAAGCGATTCTTCGAGTGTATGAAGAAGGCTTAGTCCAGAGGCTGGATCCCAGTTAAGGACAACTGTGAAGTGGTCATTCCTCCTTCCCTAGGGCGACTTCCTGAAGAAGGGGACACACATTCCCCTGGAGGCCCCCCCAGAGATGCCGGTCACTGTGGGAAAGGGATGAGCTTATCTGAACCCAGGCACTTTAAATTTCTGTGGAAAAGATACCCTGTACATAAGAACTGATGGTGTAGATATGCATGCAGCTATGACTCCTTTGGGCCCAGAGATAAGCAACAGGGGATCTTCAGTTAGGAACTGTGTTTCTCCCTACATATCACCGTCCCCTGTCATCCATCCATGAGCAATGAGAGGGGACACCAGCAGTGCCCTCCCGCCAGAAGCCAGACAATGTGGCTCCTTGTAGTTGCTCAGGTGTTTTGTGTGTTGTTCTGTGTGGGACTCCAAGGGCTGGACTTCCTTGGCAATTGGTGTCCATTAGCCCTGACACCAGGGAAAACTCAATGAATGTACCACAGGCAGGGCACAGGAGACTTCAGGCTGGAGGATGAACAAGACCTATTCTGCCCTCCCTCCTTTCCTCCCTCCCTCCCTCTGCCTCATCGATACCCCTTCTACGATCCAAAGCACCCCATTTCCCCACCCCAAATTCCTTTTCTTCAGGATCACGCCCAGTGCCTGAACCAGTTTCATGATGTATGTTCAGGTGAATTCTCAGCTGAGACTGGGAACTAGACTCTGCATAATGCTGAGTCTCGGCTTTGGAGGCAGGCAAGCCTCTGCTCACCCTTACTGTATACTCGGACACCATGACTGGATTCTCCGACTACTGAATCTCTGGATTGCTGCTACTTCAAGCTCTCACACTTGAAACAAGACGATTTTCTTGGGGGCGGGAAGGGGGGGAAATGATAGCATCCAAATATTCAGAATGTTGGACCCTTCTGAGAAATGACCTTCTAGTAAGTGACCACGAGAAACACTGCTTCTCAATCAAGGGTGGTGTGTGTGTGTGTGTGTGTGTGTGTGTGTGTGTTTCTGTCTGCCTGTCTGTCTGTCTTTGTGTCTCTGTGTATATGTGCGTGTCTGTGGGTTGGTGACTTTCTCAGGATTCCTAACTTGATTCAAATTACTGTTGAGTTTGTGTAAAGAATTCATCTCTGTACAGAAGAACAAATGCGTTCATTCACCCTAGGTTACAATGGTCTCCATTTCATTTCAGAGGAGAGAATCAGACTATCTGAATATAAACAAATTTGATGTTAATTTATTCTAAGTACTCTGGGATTTTGATTGTCCTAAAGAATTCTGCTCTGTGAATACCATGTTAATTTTTTTTAAATTGTGGCAGGATTGTAGCGAATTATTATTTAAGGAAAATAAATTACACGAATGCTTTAAGGTGGTATTTTAAATAGCCGTTTTTATGTATCGAAAAGAAAGTCAGCAGGTTTCTTAAGGGTATTATGGGAAAAGGATACTTTGATGTTATCATGTATTAGACAAAGCTACATAGATCCTTAGCAGATACTGGACCAATTAAAGCGTTTCCTCGTTGCAAGATGGGTAAGGACCTGTACAAAGGATCCCACTTTTTTGTTTTGTTTTGTTTTGTTTTTTGTTTTGGTTTTTTCGAGACAGGGTTTCTCTGTATAGCTCTAGCTGTCCTGGAACTCACTCTGTAGACCAGGCTGCCCTCGAACTCAGAAATCCTCCTGCCTCTGCCTCCCAAGTGCTGGGATTAAAGGCATGCGCCACCTCCGCCCAGCTAGGATCCCATGTTTTTAAAGGTTCTTTATCTGCAGGCTCAGTTTATCTGGCTACTTCCTTCCTGCCTGCCTTTTACCCACATATCTTAGTAGTGCTCAATGACATGAGTGAAAAGTGCACTGCTCAGTGCCTGGTATACTGAGAAAGTGGAATTTGGTTCTCTATGCTGCTCAGCATCAGGTAGCCCTAAGCCTAGGAACCTGAGATCTGTGCCTCTTTCCATCTGTGTAAAATAAAGAGAAACAACACTTGGAACTTGGGAACAGAATTAGCTCACACTATAGAAGCTAATTTTCAGCCTCTGGAATGTATAAGCCAATGAATTGCCGCTGAAGACCTAGGAAGGTTGACGTCTTTGGTTGCCCCCAAGTGCATCGGTTCTCATAGAACAGTTTTGTTGAGGGGCAAAGCACAGAGGACTGATACCTTTATTCAAGCTGGATTCTGAGAACGTCCTCAATAAAGCACCAAGGAGAGGAGGAATAGAGAGTCCTGAGTGCATTTCAGTGGCACCAGGCTGTTTAACAAACCGTCGTTGTTTGATAGAAATGTTTATCTCCGCCCTGTGTGCAAAGAAAGCACTTGCAGAGTCTAAATGTCCTTGGAGACTGTTTTATTATTTTTCTGGAAACAAGTTGTTGAGTGTGGTCGTGAAAATGCTGCTGTTACACTTACATAATATTATTCTGGGAGGCTTGGAAAAAGCTGCAGCTGGCCTCTCTCTGCCATTGTATATGGCCAGCAGTGCAGACACAGCCGTCGTTGCCAGAAACAGAGTCCGTGGGATCTTGGGAAGGACAAAACAAGAAAGTGACCCCCAAAGAGCAGAGTGCCCAAGTGAACTGGGTCAATATTACCGATTAAAAACCAAAGCTCTGAGCTCTTGTTTCCCTGAATTCCCCACGTCCACAGTTGGTTTGAAGAAGCTATGTTTCATCGGAAGAATTGCATCAGAATCAGGCTAAATATTTTGCCTGGGAAATTTGGCTGGTTGTGAATGAGGAAGATATTTATATCCTACCTTCCCAGAGAACAGATTAGATGCCCCAATGTACTTCCTTCATCTGGTGGGTTCCCTGCTGGTACCACTGTAGAACCCACACATGGTGTGTTCATTTTCCAGAGAGTAAAATTAAGTGAAGTTTGTTGAGGGGTAGGGAGGCAGGGTGGATGGACCTCAAAGGTTGTAGCGGTACTTTTAGTTTCTTCCCAGGGTCCCATGGGACTTAAATATGCTCTGAGGCTTGTGTAGGTTCTCTCATTGCTGTTCCTGGTTGGCCCTCTCCCCTCCCTTCTGCACGACCTTTATCCTTAAAAACTACCATTTTCAGGGGGGAGTAAATAGCTTCTTCATTCTCCCAAGGCAATAGAGAGGCTCATCAGCAGGGGAAAATTGGTGAGACTTAGTCCAGACCTGGGCTCTACCCTCAGCCCTCAGCCACTTTCTGTTTGCTTATGTTGGAAAGCACTGGTGACTGACTGGACTAGATGAGCTCACAGTTAGATTTTAGGGAAACAGAATTTAACCTTAATCAAGTCTGAAGAGCTGACACAGAGAAACCCGGGGTCTGTGACTTGTCCCCAAGGGGTTGGTTGTCTCAGCCCTTATCACTGTGGAATTACAAAGATAAAGATCACCACCCTCCTGGTTCGTACCTGTCATCCTAGAGCCGACCTAGAAAAGACAGCTGGGTCCCTTGTGACCTCAGCCTGAGCAATCAAACCTTGAAGACTGATGATAGCTAATGTTGATTTCTTGATAGCTCTCTGACCACCAGAGCAACCACAGGATTGTGCTAAGCCATATTTTGTAAAGTTACCTTTAGTCGATCAGCAATATGTTTTCCTGTAACTTTGGAATGTTTTCTCATTCTGACTTGTTGTCAGGGACTCATTCTGACTTGTTGTCAGGGACTCTGCTGAAAAACAACCCGATCAATATAAAAGCGTTCAAGCTATGCAACACTATCATTGTCTGTCAACATTTTTATTTGTGTGTCTGATTTGTACCCCTCCTCCTATCAACTCGGTGCTGTCCGTCCACCTCACCCTTCCTCTGATTGATTTCTCATGCAGTATTTGGCCTTAGCATTCATTTGGGGTGAGGGGCAGTTTTCGACCAGAATTGGATTCTGCTACTGTGAAGGCAGTAGTTTCCACAACGTCCTACCTTTCATCCTGCAGGGTTGGTGAGTAAATCAAGAATCAACAGGGTTCCAGCTGCCCGTCCCCCAACTTGCCCTCCCATCTTCAGAATGCAGCTCCTACCTTGTTCTCCAGACACATTCAAGTGCTTGATAGCATAACAGGATGAGGAGGAGAAAAACAAGACCTGTATCCTTAATCCCAGGGCCATATCTTGTTCAAGAGGGTAGTTTTTATGCCATGAGTCCATATGCTGGGGCTAGGGATGTCAGCTCAGTTGGTAGGGTGTTTGCAGAGCATGCGCAAAGCCCTGGGTCAATCCAGGAAGTAGAAGCAGAAGGATCTGGAGGTCAGTGTTCTTTCTCTACATAAGTTCAAGGGCAGCTGGGTCTACTTGACAGGAGACCCTGGTGAGGTGGCTCAGTGAGTACTGGCACTTGGCTGTCAAGCCTGAGGCCTCAATCCCCAGATCAAATGTATGAAAAATGTTTTAAGGGCTAGGTGTGGTGACAATGCTCAGGAGGCAAGGGTGAACAAATTATGAATTCAGTGCCAACCTGGTCTACATAGTAAGTTCCAGGCTAGCCAGAGACAGGTGGGTGAGACTGTCTCAGAGAGAGAGAGACAGAGAGAGAGAGAAGGAAACTGCATAACTGAATTTCAGGTGGTCTCATTCTGAGAAAGAATTTGAGGAACAATGAATCCTTTGGCCCCATGTAGTCTCTTTTTTCCCATGAGAACAACATAAACTAAATGTCATCATGTCATAAGACTAAAAAAAAAAATTAGTAATTTTTCAGGCTTCTTTTGATATGTGTGGATTTCTTCTTCCAAGGCAGGGTTTCTCTGTGTACCAGTCCTGGCTGTCCCGGGACTTGCTTTGTAGACCAGGTTGGCCCCAGATTCACAGAGCTCCATCTGCCTCTGCTTCCTGAGTGCTGGGACTAAAGGCTGTATGTATAAATTTCGGTTGTTTGTTTTTTAGGCTCTGATAACTTACAAGCTAATAAATTCTCACATAATTTCTAAGTAGCACTTTAAACACAGGAAGCAGCCATCAAATATACGGGTAGGTAGGCAGCCTGAACTCCCACCATTCCTCAACCTCACAGGAGCAGCAGATCTCTCTCTGACAGTGACCAGTCCCTTGAACAGCACCTGACAGTCCAATCCTGCTCTCTGGAAAAATTGTCCTTCTGTGGTCACATTCAGAATGAGACTCCCAAAGAGTGGCCTTGGGCCCACATAGCTTTTCTAGCTTGCCTACTCTTGGGGAAGACTTGGAGGTCTGTCCAGCTACTTTCATAGTTCTAGGAGATGAGGCCTGGGAATTATTCACAGCCAGAGATCTGGTCTTGATGTCATCCCAAGTCCTCTAGCTGTGCCTCTTCAATTTAAAGGTGGCGGCCTCCTGAAAACTTAGGTTGACAGGCTGCCCCCAGAGCTGGCTTGGGAGCTGCAAAGGTCACACCTTACCTGCTGCCCTGGCCTGATGTCTTCCCACTTCAAGGCCATTGCTATTTATTGATAGCTGCACTTGGGAGGACAAAAGACTTGGCACTTTTCAGTGCTGGAAGATGTTAATCAGCTCCAAGTACAGGCTACCAACTGCCAACTCCAGAGCAGAGCATGATTCCTTCCTGTCTCTGACTGGCTTCAGGTCACCTCATTTTCATAGAACCTTGTGAAAAGTGACAAGGACCAACATTCACACTTCTGCATCCTGCCACCACTGGCTCTGATGGCTATGGTCTTAATGGGTGGCCTGTCTTCCAGAGTAGTGCAGAAACCAATTTTGTCATCATATATGTACTTTTGCCATTGCTGACCCACTGAGCCCATGAGGCTCCTGGCACATTGTAGATGTGATTTATAATGTAGTTTTACAAATCCAATTCTGCATCCAAAAACTAAAGCAAAGGTGGCTGGAGCAATGTCGTGTACTTCTTACAAACAGGAGCGCGGCATGGAACCTACCGTTGATAGAGAGTGGTTACTCTTCTGTGAGTGTATACCCTCCATCACGTAGCCCCATCACGGTTTTAAATGGTCCCACTAGTACCAACTGTTATAGCCACATTCTGGCCAAAAGAAAATAGGAGGAAAGGGAAGGAGGAGAACATGTGATTTTCTTTCTCTTTAAGCTAAGTCTGCACATTTCGCAGCAAGAGGTTAGGCAATGCCTGTATTCTGCATGATATTCTCTACAGCCAAAGTTCAGGGCTGTTTTAGTCTATTTTTTTATTTTTTATTTTATTTATTTATTTATTTTGGTTTTTCGAGACAGAGTTCCTCTGTGTAGCCCTGGCTGTCCTGGAACTCACTCTGTAGACCAGGCTGGCCTCGAACTCAGAAATCCGCCTGCCTTTGCCTCCCAAGTGCTGGGATTAAAGGTGTGCGCCACTACCACCAAGCTGTGCCATTCTTATTTATATATAAATCTATTCAAATGGTGTTGGTAGCCAGATCTAGTTATTAAAATGTCCCTCTCGTGGGGGTGAAGAGATGGCTCAATGGCTAAGACCTGTTGCTGCCCTTCCAGAGGACTCAGTTCAGTTTCCACCACCCTACAGCAGGTGGCTCACAACTTCCTTTAACACAATCTCCAAATGTTCTGCTGCCCTCCTCCCACATCCATAAAAACAGATCTTTAAGATAGCCTCTCTGGGGCCTGGAGAGGTGGATCAGTGGTTAGCAGTACATGCTGCTCTTTTAGCCGGTCCAAGTTCTATTCCCAACATCCGTATTGGGTGGCCTACAACCTGTAACTCCAGCTCTAGGGGATCTAACACATCTGGCCTTCTGTAGGCATTATACTTAGATGCACATACATGAAAATAAAGTATTTTAAAATGCAAGGTAGTCTCTTTAGTTGGATATATAGTTGTCTTGGTTCACAGAGACTGCTGTCGCAAAAATACTAAGCTGGGTGACTAAACAATAGACACTTTCTCCCATCATTCTTCACAGTAGGAAATGTAAAAACCAAGGTACTGGCTAATTGGTCCCTGCAAACTGCAGCCTTTTCAGAGCTTCCTTAAATGTCAGAGAGAAGCCATCCTGCCTGGTCTCTACCTTTTCTTTTAAGGCCCCTCAGACTATGATGAGGGCCTCTTACCCTACAAACTCATCTGACCTGTTCCCTCCCAGACGCTCCATCTCCAGAGCCCATTAGTTACTTTCCTGTTGCTGTGATAAAAATATAGCCTGACAAAAGCAACATAGGGGACAAAGTTCATTTGGTTCACAGCTTCAGGTGACAGCCCATTGTTGCTGGGGAGTCAGGGCGACAGGAACTGGTCTGCAAGTCAGAAAAAAACATAAAAAGAGAGAAAGAAAGAAAAAGGAAGAAAGGAAGGAAGGAAAGGAGGAAAGGAAGGAAGGAAGAAAAGAAAGGAAGGAAGGAAGGAAAGAAGAAAGAAAGAAAGAAAGAAAGAAAGAAAGAAAGAAAGAAAGAAAGAAAGAAAGAAAGAAAGAAAGGGAAGGAAGGAAGCCAGGAGGTGGTGGCGCACGCCTTTGATCCCAGCACTTGGGAGGCAGAGGCAGGTGGATTTCTGAGTTCAAAGCCAACCTGGTCTACAGAGTGAGTTCCAGGACAGCCAGGGCTACACGAAGAAACCCTGTCTCAAAAAAACAAAAAACAAAACAAAACAAAAAAATGGCTATTGGCTCTGAAGTGTATGAATACCTGGCATATACCTGGAACCTCATATGACCGGAAATCCATTTCTCCAAAGACCAAATAAAACCTAATCAAGTACAATGTCTGCCAACCCCAGATCACTATTCTCCTATTTGTTCATAATCCTATCTCATTTTCTTGTACTTTATAAACTAAATTGCACAGCTGATAAAACAGTGACAAAGAGAGAAAGCATGAGATAAAATACACATGACATTACCAGGAGAAAAGGCAATCAGACGAGCCTAGTAGGAAAGGCACTGCCAGGAACAGGGCAGCTGCTGGGCTATGTCCCCAGCATGACATCACTCTGGCCCACGACCCTGGCCCTCTGGGAAGGAACTGTGGTCTTGGATTTCACTGGGACTGTAGAGAGAGGCCTACCTGGCAAGCTATGGAGGCGTGCAGATGAGAAGATGCTTGATAGAGATCAAGGCCAGAAGTGAGGTTTCTAAACAAAACACACACTACTTACCAGCCACTGTAAAAACCGCCCTAACAGGAACAGAAAAGTCTAGAGAAACAATTCAAGAGAAAGTACCAAAGCACTCGCGCCCAGTCTGTGTTGTGATTAATTACAAATAGCTCATAGGAATTCTGCCTTAGACTTGGGCCAACTTGATTCAGAAGCATAGGAGCTCCGAGGTCAAAGAGCTAGCTGGCCTTTCCTTTGTAAGTACCACCCCACACCAACCTCTTGTATTTCTCCCTACTTACTTAAATTTATTGTCCTCAGGCAAGTCCTCCCAGACCTGTGTGTGTGTGTGTGTGTCTGTGTGTCTGTCTGTCTGTCTGCCTGCCTGCCTGCCTGTCTGTCTGTCTAATTGTCTGTGTATCTGTACGTGTGTGTATTTTTAAGCCTTTCTTATCCAGGAGAAAGGTATCTACTTTATCATCTTCATGTTATCAAGAACTAAGAAAGATGTGCATAGCACGATGCTTTATACTGAACACCCCTTCCTCAATGGAAACAACATACTCAGCCTTCAGTTGGTGAGTTAGAAATAAGATAGGGTTAGTTTATTCAGCAAAGTATCACTACCTTGTCATTAAGAGTGATGAAATGGGGGCTCAGTGGGTAAGAGCACCAACTGCTCTTCCAAAGGTCCTGAGTTCAAATCCCAGAAACCACATAGTGACTCACAACCACCTGTAATGAGATCTGACGCCCTCTTCTGGTATGTCTGAAGACAGCTACAGTGTACTTATGTATAATAATAAATAAATCTTTGGGCCTAAGCAAGCAGAGTTGACCAGAGCGAGCAGAGGTCCTAAAAAATTCAATTCCAGCCGGGCGGTGGTGGCGCACGCCTTTGATCCCAGCACTTGGGAGGCAGAGGCAGGCAGATTTCTGAGTTCGAGGCCAGCCTGGTCTACACAGTGAGTTCCAGGACAGCCACGGTTACACAGAGAAACTCTGTCTCGAAAAAACAAAACAAAAAAAACAAACAAAAAAATTCAATTCCGAACAACCACATGAAGGCTCACAACCATCTGTCAGCAACAGTGTACCCATATACATAAAAATAAATAAATAAATAAATCTTTAAAAAAAAGAGAGATGAAATGCTGATTCATGTTATACGGACTGGTCTTAAAAACATTGTCAAGGTCTGGAAAGATGGCTTAGTGACTAAGGCTGCGTGTTACCCAAGACATTGTGAACCTGAGTTCTAGTCCTCAGGGCCCATGTAAAAAGCTAGGTGTAGACTGTGCCTGTCACCCCAGCACTGTGTGGGTGCAGAGACAGAAAGATTGTTAGACTTGCTGGCTGCCAGCCCAGCCCAAGGTTTAGTTAAAGGACTAAGGCAGGAACTAAACACTTGACATTCTCCTCTGACCTCCACTCATGCACACACATTCGTGTGCACCACACACACATAAGTCAACATTAATTCACTAATTTTAAAAAACATAATAAGTGGGCTGGTGAGATGGCTCAGTGGGGAAGAGCACCGACTGCTCTTCGGAAGGTCATGAGTTCAAATCCCAGCATCCACGTGGTGGCTCACAACCACCCGTAATGAGATCTGACGCTCTCTTCTGGTGCGTCTGAAGAAAGCTACAGTGAACTTACATATAATAAATAAATAAATCTTAAAAAAAAAAAAACATAATAAGTGAAAGAGACCAGTCACAAAGGATTACGTGGTTTCATTTCTATAAGTTGTCCAGAATAAATAATTTCAAGGGCTGAAGCGATGTCTAGATGGTTAGAACACTTGCTGTTCTTCCACAAGGCCCAAGTTTGGCTCCCAACATCCTTGACACATGGTTCACAACCACCTATAATCTCAAAGAAATCAAATGCCCTCTTCGCCCTCTGAAGGCAGGCACACACACATACACATGCACACGCACATACTCATAAACGAAAAAAACAAATCCATAGGTATAGAGAGTGCCCCAGTGGTTGCAAAGGGCATCGAAGTGCAAACTTATAACCAAGAATGCCACATCTGGGCTGGAGAGATGGCTCAGTGGTTCAGAGCACTGACTGTTCTTCCTAGGGTCCTGAGTTTAATTCCCAGCAACCACATAGTGGCTCACAACCATCTGTAATGGGATCTGATGCCCTCTTCTGGTGAATCTGAAGACAGCTACAGAGTACTCATATACATTAAATAAATGATATTTAAAAAAAAAAAAAAAAAGCCACATCTGAGACTCTGACCCAAGGGAACTATGAGGTTTGTCTTATGATGACTCTAGGACAGTTTATGCTTATTTTATTTTCAGTTGTGTGTTTGTGTGTATACTCGTGTGTGTGTGTGTGTGTGTGTGTGTGTGTGTGTGTGTGTGTGTGTGTATTCCCCTTGGGCCAGAAGGGGCATCAGGTCACTGGCAGCAGTGAGGTGCAGGCTTCCAGACCGTGACTGGAAGATGGACACATGGACTCAGAGAACCTCATGCTCAGAAGGAGGGAGGACTCTTCTAAGTGGACTAAGTTCCAAAGGCCCCGACATTTTGCTCTGTCCTCAGTGAGCCCATTACTGGCCAAGACAATTTGGCATACTGTCCTCATTGCATAAGACCCTGGACAGTGTCAGAGGGTTCTTCTGCTGGTGCAAGAACTACCTTGGTCCTGGCCCATATTATTTGAATGCAAATTCTATTATCCCAAGGACAAGTCTTCCAAAGAGACAGATTCCTCCCTTCTGAGCCCTGCTTTGATTTACATTCCTATCGCAAATGTGATTATGACTTAAGTGAACACTTCAGTTTGGAGACTGAAGGTCAAACACCTTCAAATGGCCTCTTTTAACCCAGCTCCCTTTATAAGGTAGAGAAAGCTCATATTTGCCAAATACTTTAAGGATAAGTATTCTGGTCAATACCTCACAGTGTCTCCTTGCCCCTGTCCTGCAAAGGATGTGACAGTGAATATCTTCAGGATGTCCTCTGCTGTGTCTTCTTTCTTCATAGCCACATGTCCCATGCCAGCCTGGTCACTCAGGTCCAGCTCAGACGCCTCCTCCTCAAGGAAGCTTTTCCTGCCTGCACTTTCTTCAGATTGAAGCTCTCTGGGTATCTACACCAGCTCATATTCAATTTCTCTCCCTCCCAGTGAGAGGGTCATCTATGGTCCATCTCTATCTCTCTCTCTCTCACACACACACACAGACATGCATATATACACACACACATACATATAAACATGCATATATGCACATACACACAAACATGCACACGCACACACACACAGACACACACATGCACAGCAGGTATCAATAAATATGTACCAAATGCATATAGGTTGCTATGCAGCAGAGGTTAGCCTTGAACTTCTGATCCTGCTGACTCTAGTAATGGTTGCTTCCCTACATTTTGTTTGTGCAGTACTGGGGATTGAACTCAAGTATTTTTATGCATGCTAAGCTCTATCAACTCTATTAACTCTATTAACTAGCAAACAATTCCTTGATCTTCATTTTCAATGTGATTAAACACTCCTGTCCCTATTGGAAGACATTTCTAAGAGCCACGGTAAGGTGAAAGAGTGAGGTTTCTAAATCTGACCACATCAACTTTCAGAACACTGCAAATACACGAAAAAGTCATCAAGACACTGAGAAAAATATTTGCAGCCAATATGACAAATTAAAATGAAAATGCCATTTTTTTTTTAGCTTAGACTTGGCAAAAACTGAACTCGTGTTTTTGAAACATAGTCAATGACAATTTTATGAAAAATATTTGGATTTTAAAAAGCTGGAGTGTAGCCGGGCGGTAGTGGCTCAAGCCTTTAATCCCCAGCACTTGGGAGGCAGAGGCAGGCAGATTTCTGAGTTCGAGGCCAGCCTGGTCTACAGAGTGAGTTCCAGGACAGCCAGACCTACACAGAGAAACCCTGTCTCGAAAAACCAAAAAAAAAGAAAAAAAAAAAGTTGGAGTGTAGTGATATTAAATCAAAATTGTGTGGTGAGGGGCTTTTACTTTGTTTAGTTTTGCTGATGAGATCAGATCTCTCTCCATTGCCCAGGCTAGCTTCAAACTCAAGATCCCTTTGCTTCACCCCCTCAAGTGCTAGGACTTGTGTCCTGTGCTACCTGAGGATTTGTGTTGTATTTTCAAGGTTTGTTGTTTTACAATTGGCCTTCATAACAAAGAAGTATTATGTGTGTAACCAGATGCGAAACTCAGTAGAGCCAAGCTTGGTGGTGTGTACCTGTAGTCCCAGCTACATAGAGGGCTGAACCAGGGGATCATTTGAGCTTAGAATAGGAGACCATCTTGGGCAACATAGACTCCATCTAAAACCAAACAAATCACCTTTAGCTGATAAAACTCCATAGTGTAAGGGAGTGAGAAGACAGGACGATTGGAACATAACTGGCATAACCTGCTAGGAGAGCACTCTATCTGCATTTTATTTATTAATTTATTTTTATTTATTTAGGTGTTTTGAGACAAGGTTTCTCTGTGTAGCCCTGGCTGTGTCCTGGAACTCACTCTGTAGACCAGGCTGGCCTCGAACTCAGAAATCCGCCTGCCTCTGCCTCCCAAGTACTGGGATTAAAGGCATGTGCCACCACTGCCCCGCCTGTATTTTATTTTTAAATTGAGGCAATTCTACCATTGCTTCCTTGATTTTGAAATTATAGACATGGAAAGTTTAGAAGAGCAAATTAAATGTAATTATTAAGCACTTTTAAGACATTTACATTACCTACCCAAATTTGTCATTGATCCTAATAGCCAGAATAAGAATATGGGTAAGAACATTTTCGAGTGACTTATTCTAATTACTAGAAGAAAAAAACTAAGGAATAAAACAAATTTGAACAGTGACATGTGCATACTGTCACTTAAAGCAGAGACTTCTAACATTGGAAAACAATGTAAGGGATTAGTTAGCTAAGGGTTGTTATTTATTTTATTAATAAGGATGTATGCTGATCAATTCTGATATGGTCAGGGAGTAGAAGATTACTAAAATCTTGAAATTGTTACCTGAGAAGAACATTTAAGTAAACAGAAAAGAAGCAATGATGTAAAATTTAGACTGACAGTCCAGATTTCTAAAAGCAGGAAACTAGTGGGAGTATCCAGGTTTGTACGAGTGTGTGTGTGTGTGTGTGTGTGTGTGTGTGTGTGTGTGTACATGTGTGTGTGTACATGAACTCTGAAGAATACAGTAATGTGTAACAGTGAATACATCTACATTTATTTGTAACTCTGGAGGGAGATGCAGGTCTTTTTACATAATTGCCAGATGATTGTGAATGTGTGCATTCTCATGCAGGGAGATTGTATAAGACAGAGAACAGTCTTGGGTGTTATTCCTCAGGCATTCTATTTATTTTTATCTTGCTTTGTTTGTTTTGAGTCAGATCTGTGATGGTTTGAATGAAAATGACCCCTATAGACTCATAGGGAGTGGCACTATTAGGAGGTGTGGTTTTATTGGAGTGGGTGTGGCCTTGCTGAAGGAAGTGTGTCACCGTGGGTGGGCTTTGAGGTTTCAGAAGCTAAAGCCAGGACCAGTGACTCACTTTCTAGTCCTGCTGCCTGCCTGATTCAGATATAGAACTCTCAGGTACCTCTAGCACCATGGCTACCTACATGCCACCATGCTTCCTGTTATGACTGTGGACTAACCTCTGAACCTGTATGAATCAGTGATCCATAAATGCTAGACATTAAGGTCACAATGAGCACCTACAGGTTCCTTAGTATCATTCTGAAAGTTTGGTCAAAGTATTCAATCTGTCTTGATTTAAACACTAACTGAACTGCTTGACAATTTTCTAGACATTTGAGAAATGGTGGCTGCAAGCTCAATATCCTCATCCACAAGATGGAGTTGATGTTGCCACCACCATCAAGTGCCCCATGGAATGAGCCACGTAAAATACCTTAATTTCTACGTAACAGTGTTAACAGTATTATTGTTCTACAACTGACTATCCTGGAGATGACTGCTCCTTAGGTCCATCAAAAATGCCCTGCCTGTGCATTCCTGGCTAAGTTGAGCTACATACACAATAAGAAACCTTGTCTCAAAAGGGGCAGGTTGGGGTGGGGGGAAGAAATACACAAGTTTAAAAGAATACAGAGTTTCAAACAGCTGCTGCACACACAGATCTAGTAAGTTTGTAGACTTGCAAAGTGTGCCATAGCACCTGGCTCGCAGAAGGCTAGTGGATGTCATGAACAGAAACCACATGAAATGGGTCAGGTTCATGAACAGAAACCACCTGAAATGGGTCAGGTTCCTTTTCCTTTCCCATTTCTGACTTTATGGGCTCCTTTTATTTCAATAATTGTTTATATCTTTCCTAGGATTTCTATGTAAATGAAATTTTTGTGATGTTTTCAAGCTTGTCTATCCTCACACTTAGCTCTCGCCTTAGGCTTGGGGAGCTGTTTATCTTTTCAAAGATTTCAAACATGCTATTTTCTAGTTCTTGAGATACAAAGTCTGATTGCTGCGGTTACCAACTGTGTGTAGTTTATTTGTTTCCACGGTAGTGTAAATGTATTACAAACTCATCTTAGTCTCTCTCTGTCTCTCTATTTCTGTCTCTCCCTCTCTCCTTCTTTCCCTCTCTCTCTCTCTCTCTCTCTCTCTCTTCTCTCTCTCTCTCTCTCTCTCTCTCTCTCTCTCTCTCTCTCTCTTTCTCTTATTTACTAGGGAAGGAAGAATGTGTTCCATAACAAGCTCTCGGAGGTCAGAGGACAACCTGCAAGCTCAATATCCTCATCCACAAAATAGAGTTGATGTTGCCACCACCATCAAGTGCCCCATGGAAAGAGCCACCTAAACTACCTTAATTTCTACGTAACAGTGTTAACTGTTTGTCAGTTAATCAGTTGTCAGTTTGCTCCTTCCACTGTGTGAGTTCTGGGGATCAAACTCAGGATGTCAGGTTTAGCAGGCAAGTGCCCTACTGCTTGCACCATCTGGGTGGCCCTCTGTTAGATTTCTATGAATACCTAAAGCCCTGACAGTGGAAGTGTCCTGTTGTAAGTGATTGTCTCTGAAAGGAGTAAACACCATCTTGGATGGGGGCAGGCCCAATTGCAAAAGGATCAGTCTCAGATGGGCTTGTTGACTATTTACAACCTCCTCACGGAGGGGAGGGGAGGGGAGGGTCATGAGCCCTCACCTGAGGAACAAGACACTCCCTACTTTTAACCTGTTCTATGCAACTCTGACTTAATTGTATCTGGCCTCAGGGAGGGGCTCAAGTATATAGGCCAGGGAGAGAGGCGGACCTCCATCTATGTGGTCACCAGAAAGCCCTGGTGCCTGCCGGGTAAAGGTTTTCCAGGTTTGGCCCATTGTTGGAGGAGTACCACACCACTGTAAGTGACCCCTCACCTAAGGAGATGGGGTAGCTGTTGCTTACATCTCCTCCTGGGAAGGAATTTTAACAACCATCCTTATCTTAAGACTTCACAGACCCTCAGGTTTATCAGCTCTGATCAAGTTTTTATTTTAACTTTTTTCACTTAGAATTCCCATGCCACGCAGCAAATACGACTTCAGACCCCGAATCTGTACATGGTACGAAGTAAATATGTGCACTTCTTTTTCTCATCCTTCCTTTGTTTTGTTTCCCCCCTAGACAATTCCCAGCTCCTGTCTTCCTAGGCAAACACAGAGCCTGTGGCTGGACTTCTCTTACACACAGATAGAAAATGTCTAGTTGCAAACTGGAGAGATGGCTCAGTGGTTAAGAGCACAGGCTGCTCTTCCAAAGGTCGTGAGTTCAATTCCCAGCAACCACATGGTAGCTCACAACCATCTGTAATTGGATCTAATGCCCTCTTCTGGCATGTCTGAAGACAATGACAGTGTGCTCATATTTACATAAAAAAAGATAAATCTTTAAAAAGAAAAGAAAAGAAAAGAAAATTTCTAGCTGCAATCAGTTCAGCTCAGCTCTCACGGCCTCCCTGGTTCACTGATGCCTATTTTTTTCAGTGTCTTTAGCAGAAGGGAGGAATCTCCCCTCAGCATTGATCCTGTTGGCGGTGGCCCCACCCTCCTGATGTAACGGCCTTCCAAAGCCCCACTTCCTAACACCAGCATCTTTTGGGTGAGGCATCTGTGCAAGAATGTGTGGAGAACCCAACCTTCAGACACTTCATCAGCACGTGTGAGGAGTGAGCTGAGTGTCCACGAACTGAAGACTGTCCCGGTGTTTGTAGAGCTAAAGGCTTTTTGATAAGACTAGGAAAAGAAAACAGAAAGCTTTGGGGCTAAGTTGCTTTCTGTTTTCAAAAAAACAACTTTACAACTCTTGGGGGTGGGGGTGGGGCTGAAACACTGTATGGACATGGAAAGAAAAAACCCTAGAGCACAACCTGTGCCAGCCTTCAGGTTGAGGAATAAATGCCTTTTTCTTTTCATTTTTCATTATTTTTAACACTTCCTATTCCTTGTATCTTGACATAAAGCCATTTTAATGAGGACGCTTTCTTCCCATCAGAGGTCGGTGACACATGATGACAGCTAGGGAAAGGGCTGGGTATGGTCTGTGTTTGGAATTCTTGGAACTTGTTGGCACACCCATGGAAGTAACTTGCTCTCAGGACTTCCTTCTCCTCCTAAAGGAGATGGATTCGTCAGCCATTCTGCGCATGCTGAACACCTGATCATGCGCATGGTGCTGCTGTGGCACTTGTGGCTAAATGCAGAGAAAGATAGAACTTTACTGAAATGTAATTCCCTTGTGAGGTATTGAAGCTGGCACTGATTCCAACTGTGCTGACTAGAGCTGGGGACTTTGGAAAGTGACAGGTCATTAGCATGGCACTCCTGGTGCTTTTATGAGACCAGAAAAAGGGAAGAAAGGATGAAGAGAGAGGGGGATGGAGGGAGCGAGAGAAAGAGGACTCAATATAAGATGTATGATAGCCTCCCCTCGGCTTAGTACTTGGTATCAAGTACTTCCTCTATGATGGATGTGCACGTCCCATACCCACTCTTTTTTTTTTTAATTATTTATTTTATGTATATGAGTACACCATTGCTCTCTTCAGACACACCAGAGGAGGGCATCAGATCCCATTACAGATGGTTGTGAGCCACCATGTGGTTGCTGGGAATTGAACTCAGGACCTCTAGAAGAGCAGTTGGGGTGCTCTTAACCGCTGAGCCTCCAGCCCCATACCCACTCTTTCTAAGATAGTAGCTTCTAGCTGTGCCTGGTCACCGAACACTTGAAATGCAGCATGATCGACAGATTTTTCTTTTAATTTAAATGTTTTTCAGTTTAAATAGCCACAGGAGCCCAGTGGCATCCATGTTGAGCAGCATCACAAACAGCAGTGCCTCTGCCCTTGTCTCATGCAATAAGAAGACTCTTGTGAGAACGTTACTGCATGCAGAAACAGGCCTACGGGGTATGTGGCTGTCTCAGGCCTCCTGGGCCAGGATTTGGAAGGCCTGTGGCTATAATGGGTGGGTGTGGAGAAGTAAAGGACACAATCGGAGGCTGGGCATGGAAGCTACAGTCACTGGGTCCTGAAAGCTCTCGGTTTTCTTGTGGCATCTGCGGGGCCAGAGGTCATGCAAGCTGGACGTGACAGGAAGTGAAATAGCTCACGGTAATGCTTCTCTAGCTCTGACTCCCAGTCCTCGTGACTGAAAACATCAAGAAAGCACTTGTGAGGACACTGGCATTTAAGGTCTGGGGGTGTAGTTCAGTGTAGACCAGCATGCCTTGAATGACCCCAGGCTCCATACCAAAGTATTAGATGGCATAGGGGATACTTGATACCAAGTTCTAAATTGTGGGGGGGGGGAGCTTATCATATATCTTATATTGAGTCCTCTTTCTCTCGCTCCCTCCCTCCCCCATCTCTCCTCCCCTCCCTTCCTCCTTCCCTTTCTCTCTTCTCCTAAAAGCACCACAAGTCAAGAATGCCACGCTAATGACCTAGGCTCACCTGTCACTTTCCAAAGTCCTCAGCTCTAGTCAGTGCAGTTGGAATCAGTCCCAGCTTCAGTACTTCACAAGGGGATTGTATTTCTGTATATGAAGCTTAAGGGAACCCTCATCCGAACCATAGCAAAGTTGAAAGGAAGTAACAAAGGAATAAATAATAAATAGACTTAATGGTAGATCATAACTATATAATAGAGAGAGGAAAGTTAAACAAAAGCCACCAGACAATCAGGGACTTGTTAGATCATATCAATACATGTGTATGCATAGATGTAACTGTAACAGGCATTGGGTGAGGAATTTGGAACTAAAGTCCCAGAAAGGAAAGAAAGAATGGAATAGAAAAAAAAATTAAGAGACTTTCCAAAGTCTAAATACCAATTGTTGGATGGATATGAAGCAAGATGAAGTTGAGCAGAGCCTGTTGCACCACATGAACAAGGTGCAGGGCTTGATGCAACAAGCAAATCCTGACAGGAAAGGACAACCAGAGATTACACTCAGGGACTTAAGATTAGAGAGGTGGCAGAATACGGTGGCCATCACAGTGGAAAACATCTTCTCAGGTGTTGCAAGAAATACAACTGTCCTGAGGCTGAGGCAGGAGGATCGAACCTGGGGCCAGCCTGGGTACTTAGAAGACCCTATCCCAGGGCTGGAGAGATGGCTCAGTGGTTGAGAGCACCGACTGCTCTTCCGAAGATCCTGAGTTCAAATCCTAGCAACCACATGGTGGCTCACAACCATCCGTATCGAGATTTTTTTTTTAAACTGAGGCACAGAACATTTATTTATTGTTATATGTCAGTACACTGTAGCTGTCTTCAGACACTCCAGTGGAGGGTGTCAAATGTCACTACGGATGGCTGTGAGCCACCATGTAGTTGCTGGGGTTTGAACTCAGGACCTTCAGAAGAGGAGTCAGTGCTCTTAACCGCTGAGCCATCTCTCCAGCCCCTGTATCAAGATCTTAAAAAAAAAAAAAAAGAAAGAAAAAGAAAAAGAAAAAGAGAAAGGCCCTGTCCCAAACAAAACAAAAACCACTTCTTATATTTTAAAATATGACTTCCCCTCTGGGCAAATCTGCACCATAGGGAATGCTGAAAGAAACTCAGACCTAAATAAAAGATGAAAACTCAAATCCTAGGAGAAAAACTAAAAAGCTTTCTGCAGGCGGGGAAGAGCAGAATCCAGAGCAGAATTACAAAATGAAAGGAAAGATGAAAACTTCATTAGGAACATGTTCTTCCCTAGTGCTGGGATCGAACCCAGGGACTTGAGACTCAAGCACAGTAGGCAAACCCTCCACCACTGGACAGCAACCCCAGCCACATACTAAGCTCATCTTCTCATCTGAAATGAC
>NW_022196900.1:17946810-17949288 GCF_008632895.1 Mastomys coucha | reverse complement strand
GGGTGGGGTGGGGGTGTGTGGATATGGGTGTGTGGGTAGGTGTGGGTGGGTATGTAGGTGGGTGTGGGTGTGGGGGGGCGTGGTGTGTGGTGTGTGTGTAGATGTGTGTTTGTGTGTTTGTGTGGTGTGTGTGGTGTGTGTGGGTGTGTGGGTGTTTGTGTGTGCGTGTTATTTTAAGTGTGTGGGCCTGAGTATATGTGTGTGCACCATGTATGTACAGGAGCCCAGGGAGGTCAGATGAGACATCAGATCCCCTAAAAGTGGAGTTATAGACAGTCGTGAGCCATCAGCTAGGAACTGAGCTTGGGTCCTCTGCAAGGGCAGCAAGTGGTGTTAAGAGCCGAGCCATTTCTCCAGCCCTAACCACTGAGATATCTCTCCATCTCTGGCATTAGTCTTTTTATTCACTTAACAAACTCCCATTTTAACCTTCAGATTCAGAGCCATGCTGGGTGCTAACACACATCTTTAAAAAGATAAATATGTATTTAAAGGGAAAACTTTAAGGCTGGCATTTACTGTGTGTTTCCTCCTACCTTCCTTAATAAAAAGCAAGTCTCCTGCTCAGGGGTCCCTCTGCTCCATAAAGAATAACTCTTCGAGGCCAGCCTGGTCTACAGAGTGAGTTCCAGGACAGCCAGGGCTACACAGAGAAACCCTGTCTCAAAAAACAAACAAACAAACAAACAAACAAACAAAAAAGAAGAATAGCTCTGAAAATCCAGTCACCTTCTTTCCTTTTCAGAGTGCTTCAGAGGACAGAGACAATGCCTTTGCCTTTACATTTCCTGATTCTGAGCCCTCCCCTACGCTCAGCTGTATTTCTAGGAATTGATCATTAAAGATACCCCCAAGCAGGTTACAAACATGGCTCAGAGGTAAAGGCGCTAGCTGTCAAGTATGACAACCTGAGTTAGGTCCCCAAGTCCCACTTTGTTACAGGAGAGGACTGACTCTGGCTGATGTCCTATGACCTCCCTACACGTACAGTTGCGAGCATGTGTCTTCCTCACCACATAAATAAATTCTATAAGACAACCTCCAAATCCTTGAAATCTCTATGATTTCTTGTTCTATTTTTCTTAAGTCACACTGGTTCCTTCTGTCCAGAGTCATAATGAACAGACTGGCCTTGCCCGATGAAGACACAGCTTTACCTGCAGAGACAGAAACAGTTAATGATCTCAAGTACCTATGAGCGTCCTTCTGCTTCTTAGCCTCTATCAAAATTAGTTCAGGGCTGGCCATGTGGTCAGCTCTGGTCGGCATGAGTGGAAGTGATTGTGTTTCTCCTGAACCCAGTTAAGAGCCAAAGAAAAAGCATTTTCCCTATGTCTCTTTATCTACTGCAACAATGATGCATTCATTCACTCTACATGGTGTGGCTGGGGGAAGAAGAAAGGCTTCCTAACCTATACTGGACTTGGCATGAACACAAAGAAGCCTTTCCCATCACCCACCCACTCTGTTTCCTTTCTTTTTTTCCTTCCTTCCTTCCTTCCTTCCTCCCTCCCTCCCTCTCTCTCTCTTTCCTTCTTTCTTTTGCTCTCTCTCATTTCTTTTCTTTCCTTCTTTCTCTCTTTTTTGTGAGAAGCCACTGAGACTTGGGGGAGGGACTGCTTCTTGCAGCACCTATTATTAATTACACTAACTATTACACACATTAAATTATAGGTAAGTTCCTAATCCCTTTCATTAGGATCTGTTTGAGGTCAGGAGCAAGTGTGTGTCTCTTTAACTCCATCACTCACCTATAGGGCCTGGAACATGAAGTAGGCTCATTAAAAACGTGTTGACTGACTTACGAGTCAAGGAATCTTTTCACTTGATCTTTCCATACCTCCAGAGAACCTGCACTAAAACCCAAGAAGGAAATCTAGAAACTTATAGAACTGACCTTAAATCCAATTCCAAGTCAAGACGGTTTTACATATCACTGTGGTAAGTGAATGCTGGGAACTGTGAACTGACCTCAGTATGTGGCCGTTCAGCCGCAGACAGAAGGCCTGTGTGTAACTTTCTATGACAATTATTCTGGGAAGTCATTTCTGGGAAATGGCCCAAGAACTTACATACAGCAAAGAGAAAGACTTCTTTAGAGGACAGCTGTCATCATTGCCCTGGTCATGAAACGTGGAAAATAACACAAGTCAGAAGCATCCTTGGGGACAGCAGAGCAACTGTCCCTTTACAAATGTCAGCATTCCTACTAAACAATTCCTCGGGAATTAGCAAAGGGGAAATCAAGCAGGGAAATGCTTAAAATCCCACGCTGGGTGGGGCTCAAAAAGCCAGTGCAAGTTCAGGGTGGGAAGGACATTTTGTGACAGCTTTCCTGAATGTCTGAATTAACTACAGGCTCAGAAATAATAGAGTTATATCTGTTTTCTGCTTGTAAGTGGGTACAGAATGAAACATTACATGCATTAACCTTTCTTAGTCCTGAACTGAAACGGGGATTTATCCAATGCCATCCAC
>NW_022196900.1:17923854-17941622 GCF_008632895.1 Mastomys coucha | reverse complement strand
CCTTAGGCTGAGCATTCCCGCCACCCCACCCCACCCCCCGCCCCCGGATCCATCTTACCAGGCAGATGTCTTCTTGGTCCCAGCATATTTCGTTTGCTCATTTGTGCTGCAGTTACACTAAAAGTGCTTGCATTAAAGCTAGACTCATAGGGAGAGTCTAGGTTGTATGCCAGGTTATTTAGGCAACCAAGAAAAGCAGTGGGGTTTTCAAAGCTGGCAAAATCTCCGGAGATGGGGTTCCGACCAGGTGATTCCCACATGGAGCCAAGGTAGAGTTCCACTGGCCTTAAAACAAGAATGAAAGACAGCCAAGGCTTTAATGGATCAGGAGCCCTATGAATTTAACGGCCATATGTCCTATCTGTATTTAGGTGTTTTATTCCTTTAGATCTTACTTTAAAGTGCATTCTGGCCACCAGTTAGAAAGCCATTTAGAGGTCTATAAATAAGTTATCATTTCAGCACTTAAGTTTAATGAGGAAAAAAAAATATCTCTGTCACTTGTGCTCTGTGAGTGGCATCTGCTAGAAGAGTATCCCACTGACTGACATACCCAGGGCCACTTTCTTCCCACTGACCAGACAGATGGACGGCCTGAAAGAATGAGAAGGTCAGAGTTCATCAAAGCAAAAATATAAAGACAGCATATGTAAAAACTGAAGGATGTGCTGGCTGTTGGTAGCACATTGATTTTGATCCCAGCACTTGGGAAGTAGAGGAGAGGATCTCTGAGTTTGAGGCCAACCTGGTCTACAGAGTGAGTTGCAGAACAGCCAGGGCTACAAAGGAAAAAACCTTTTCTCTAAAAACAAAGCAAAACAAAATAAAGACAAAAAACAAAAGCAGACAGAAAAAACAACCAAATAAACAAAATGCTGAAGGATGTTTGAAGAAGCATTAAGCACCAAAGCCTATATTCCATTTACAGGCAGCACCGCGCCTGCAAGAGCAAGGGGGTATGAAAGAGTCAGAGATCATCCAGCTGCATTGTAAGCAAGAAAGTCAAGCATCATCAAATCCTAGAGCTTAAATTCAGCCCCAGTTTTCTGTTTTCCACCACCGCAAACTTTCCCTGTGGCTTTAGGAGGGAGGCCTGAGAGGCACAGAGAGAGCCAGAAGCTGGGACTTGAGCAGATGCTAATTCACAGGCTAGCTCCTTCCCTCACTGGCTGTCCGGTGATGATAGGATCTCAGAGGCTTACCATTATTTGCATCCATGAGCTCATCATGTAGTGCCTCTGTGTCAACTCTGCCTTGTCTGTGAATTAAGATGGCACCAGCTGTTCTCCTCAGACTGAGGACTTTGCCTCTTCTACCCGGTTTCATCTTCCCAGGGGTTGACCTCTTCCAGCAACCTAATTTGACTAGTTTGCTTATGCAAGAGATGAAGTCAAATAAACACGTGGGCTGCTCCTAATCGCCTTCCCACCCCCACCCCCAGCCTTTGACTGCTGTGCTGAGCAGAGCCTTGTGTCGATGAAGAACCCGACCCTTGGAACTGCCATTACATCAGCACACCAGGCTTGTGTTGGTTCAAGATGGACTCAGGATCAAGAGGAGAAGCAGGTAGCCTAGACATAGTCCGGCACAGAACATGGATGAGACCAACTGAATTCAGAGTTTGGTATGGTGGTACACACCTGTAATACTATCACTCAGGAGGCTGAGGCAGGAGAGTTACCATCTTGGCTTCAGAGTAAGACCCTATCCGACAAACAATGTGAATGGATGTGTACACAGTAGGTGCTCAGTTGGTCTTAACTTCTGGTTCATCAATACCTCTTAAAACATGAAGTTGTGAAAGAGTTTCTTTCTTAGTGGGCCCCACCTTCTCTGCTCTATCCAGAGAGTAGCTTTCCACTGGGTAGGCTCGCTGGAGCTATCTGATAAGATGGCCAGGTCTTTCCCCAGAGACACTTTTTATTCAGTTGACTGTGGCCAAACAAATAGCTCCTATGCCAACCAGGAAGACCAAGACCCCTCCTGAAGTGCCTCTCAGGGAGGCACCCTTAGTGTAGGTGGGGCTTCCAGGCCTTCTAGCAAGACCAGGGGAGAGAATATGGTGGGAAAATACAGGGCTGGGAGGATCTTAACGGCCTCCTTTTTTGACTCTGAAACCTGTCTGCTGAGGTGCAGTGACCTGAGCTCAAGAATGGGACTTTGGAGAACAAGCGATGCTTCCTCAAGGGCTAGGAGAGAGCGGGTTGTTTAGCTCAGTGGTCTAGTCTCCAGAGAAGCCGTGCTTTCCTGATAAGTTGGAACCAGCCAAACTGGTTCACTGTGCTGAGCAGTATCAGTCTGGGTGCCACACATCCACTGAGAGCTTTGAAAGCACCCATCTAATTTCTGCAATTTAAATAGTAAGATTATGCTAAGCTGCTAGAGAGTGGAAGGTAGAGGGAACAGAATTTGCGAAGAGCCTCAGGCACAGAAGCGATCCTGACCATCAAAATGATGTAGCTTAAAATGTGCAGAGGGGGCAGGAAGGAAGAGCCTGGAAAGGCAAGAGGGCTATGCAGAAATGACTTTTGACACAGTGTTGCCGCTTCATGGGTGACAGATGAGAATGCCCTTTAAATGACTTCTTCATTAGAAAAGCCATCTCTAAACTGGGGGAATTTCATAATCCTGGTTTTTAAATATTTAATGTGTGTGTGTAATCTCTTGATTCAAATTTGAGTTCATCTACTATCTATATGTTTTAAACCACCAAAGATACTTACTTCAAAATAAAGAAAATATTTAGAAAATGCTTTATTACATATATTTACTTGGTGAGCATATATATTGGACTTCTCGATTGAAATTTGAATTTCTCTTTTATCTATATTTTTAACCACCAAAGACAGAAATTTATTTCAAAATAAAAAAAAAACTTTAAAAATTAATTAGTTATTTCTTTTGATGTGTGTGTGTGTATGTGTGTGTGTGGTGTGCATGTGCAAACACGTGTGTGCACTAGCACACATGCCATGACAAGCCTGTGTAAATCAGAGGACCCCTGGTGAATGCTGGAGGTTCTGTCCTTCCACTGAGTGGTCACCAAACTCAGGTTGTCACGCTTCCATGGTCAGTGCCTTTACCCACTGAATAGCTTGCCAGCCCAAGGGAAAAAAATTTTTAAGATTTATTTTGTTTTTAATGTTGTGTATGTGTGTCAGGTGCTTACACAGGCCAGAGGAGAGTGTCAGATCCTCTGGGACTAGAGTTACAGTGCTTGTGTGCCGGGTGCCAAACTTGGGTCCCATGAAAGAGTAGCAAGTGTCCTTGACCACTGACCCCAGCTTCTCAGCTCCTCTCCCAACCTGGAGGAAATGTTTTAAAAGGAGAAATTCAATTGTGAAGTGTGGTAACCCACTTAGTCCTAAGACAGAGATCACTGAGGTAAGACAGAGATCATTAGGGTAAAGTACAGTGGGAACCTCAGTGAATTGAATAAATAAGTCAATATAATCACAAACACTTTCGCCCCATTGAAATGCTAATAAGCTCTGTTGTTCTCAGAAAGGTGATCCTGGCTGTTCTGAGCCTAGCCCTGTAGGTAGGTAACTTCTTAAAGATGGGGAAGCAGTCACACCCATGGTACAGGAACAAGTTTCCATCTGTTCTCCAACAAATTTTATCCAAAGGGCTGAGGATTAGCCATGCAGTGAGTTTACCTCCAAGCTCATCCTTGCCCCACACCAACACACTTGATTTTGATGCTTGATTCTGACTCTGGCTTGCCCCTTGTGAATGTCACGTTGGCTCCTTTCAAGGAAGAAACACTGGTCCTTTTATACTTCAGGTCTGTACAAACGCAACATTGTTTATTTGCCAAATACCCGAGAGACTCGAAGAACTAATTAATCTATTAAAGCTCCTCTTGGAAAAAAATCAAACCTTTCAGATGGGAACCTGGGTGGGTATCATCAGGATGTTTTGCAATGGGGCTGGCCAGATTGCTGCAAACAATTCAGATGGCTCTGTTCCTCGAGTCTGGAGGTTCATCAAGCTGGGAGTTGCAGGCTAGGAATGCAGAAAAGAAAGCAGATGTTGGGGGGGTGGGAGGAGTGTTACACGGGAGAGGGGCTGGCAGTCTCTACTCTGCTAGTGAACATTTTCCTCGGCAGTGAAACAGTAGCCCTGTAGAACTCCACTAGACTCGAGGAGGGGTAGCGGCAGGTGGGACCTCAGAACCTAGGACCTGTCCCTGTAATCTTTCCAACAACACATTTGGAGGCTGGGGCTTAACTGAAACTCTACTAGGGATGATTCTCTACTGCCTGAGACTGACGGCTGGTCTGATGGGGTAGGCTCAGTTTTGTTTATTTGTTTATTATTGCTCTGGAGGTTTGATTTTCATTTGTTTTGAGACAAAGTCTCACTCTGTAGCTCTGGATGGCCTGGAACTTGTTATATAGATAGACCAGGCTGGCCCAACCCAAATCTCACAGATCTGCCTCCTAAATTTTGACATTAAGGAATGTGTGCCATACCAGGCTTATTTTTCAGACAAGGTTTCTAGCCCAGGCTGGCTTGAGTTTGCTATCTAGTCAAGAATGACCTTGAACTTCTGATCCTTCTACCTCTTCTGAATCTTGAGTTTCTGGGCACTGCACCACCACATTAGATTTATGCAGTCCTGAGGACCTAACTGATGCCTGTACGTGGTAGGCAGCCAAGCTACCCGCTTATTCTGAAGTTATAGTCTTCCTTGTCTTTCCCAAACTTTAAGGACATTAGAATCCTGGGAAGTCTCTTCCTTTGAAGCCTTGACAGGGACAAAGAAACAGCCAGCCAGCTCAATCGAAATGATGATGATGACAGTGATGATGAAAACAATGGCCACCATGCTGGAAAAGATAAACAACAGGGTACTGTTGTACATGCTTGTCTCTGCAGAGACAGCGAACATCAGGAGAGTTACCCTCCAGGGAGCCTCCCAGGGACAGCTTCCTGGAAAGATGGGATGCTCTTTGGAGGACCTAGATTTTGTAGTTTGGGTCTCTTTAGGCATTCAAATGCAAATGCTGAATTACCCAGTGATCTCCAAACAGTTTTTTTTTTATCCATAACATGGGCACACGTGTATAACACACACTCACAAGCTCTGCCCAGAGGTTCTTTCTGCAGCAATGAACTGACTGTTCCTCATCTATGCTGCCTCATACAGCATCCCAGACACGAGTGGCTACTGCACACAAGGATGCTGTCTTGGGAAACAGATGAGTGGAAGTTTACATCTTTCATTCAAGTTAAGAGAAGAAAATGATGCTGGAGAGATCCCTCAGTAGTTAAGAGTTCTTCCAGAGGCCTTAGGTCTGATTACCAACACCCACATAGTGGCTCACAGCTGTCTGTAATTCTAGATCTAGGGAGTTTGACACCAGGCATGCAAGCATTGCACAGATATATACGCTGGCAAAATATCCATACATATAACAAATAAATAAATTTAACAAAAGAGGATAATGGTAAGGGTGAATATGATCAAAGGACTTTATATGCACCATGGTTACTAACTATAAAATAACAAAAATGTTTCATTTCAAGTCTGTAACTAGCCAGTTGTGGAGGTGGCATGTAGCCGTAATTTCAGCACTTGGGAGGCAGAGGCAAAGAGGTTGCTGCAAGTTAAGGCTAGTTTTGTGAGTTCCAGGCCAGCCAGGACTATACAGTTAGACCCTGTCCCCAAAATTTGCCCCCCTCCGATACTTCCTTACTTAATTAATTGATGGTCATAGGCGGTGAGTGAATGTCACACTCACACAGCAGAAGTCGGCTTGGATTGTGATGCTTCGGAAGGACTAGAAAAGCATCTTTGTCTCTTCTTAGCTTCTCCTTTTTCTTGCTTCGTGGGCATTCTGGCTTCTTGGTGCCTGGCAGCTCCATTGTGGAGCCCTCTCCTCAGTTAACTGGACCACACAGCCTCTCCTCAATTAACCGAAACACACTGGCCCAGACTTCAGCAGGAAGACACATCTCGCTATCTGCATCCAAAAGCCTGCCTCTGAGCAGGATGAGGTTGGCATGGGCTGCTAAAGTGGAGTGTGAGATTCCAAACTGCTAATTTGCTAAAATAATTTGGGAAAGTGCTACTTAAAACCCTGACAGGAGAGGAGGCAGCTTTTCTGAGATTTGTGGGAGGCCGAAGTCCAGGCCTCTGGAGGTTATGTTTGCTAATTGCCTCGGTGGCTGTCGGCCACAGAGTATTTATTTTCCTCTTGGCCCAGGAAGCCGGCCTTTTTCGCTGAGCATTTTCTACCATCACTCAAGCTGAACTGTCGGCTGGATTTCTTATCAACTAGAAATTTGGGGATCATTATCTGCTCCCACATGAAGGATTCGTAAGAGATTATCATGATTGTCTTTGCAACCCAGGCTGACTTTCCTTTACGCAGGCTCAAAGGAGAAGAGAGGCAGGGAAGTGATAGGGACTGTATTCCGGACTACTGCCCAGCCACCTCCGGCTGGTACGATTAGGTGTGAGCACTGACCCCAGAGTTCATCAGCTGACTGTGGCCTATGACCTGGCACAAAAGAAATGTCTCCTATTTCTTTCACAGTCATCCTCTCTAGCCACTAAGTTGGGAGCAGGGAGAATGTGACAGTTTGATAACAGTTGAGAATAAAAGGGGGAGAGTCAAATATAACAATTTAGGGAGCTCTGGGCCCGTGCTGGCTATTTTTTTTATGTCTGCTTGACACAAGACAGGGTTATCTGGGAAGAAAGAATCTTAATGGAAGAAATGCTTCCATAGGATTGGCCTGTAGGCAAGTCTGTATTACAGGGCACGTTCTTGATTGATGTCACCCCAGGCAGGTGGCCCTGTGGTGTAAAGGAAATCAAACTGAACTAGCAATAGAAATCAAGCTTTCTTCCAAGGGCCTTAGCTTCAGATCCTGCCTCCAGGTTCTGGCTTTGCATTCCTGTCCTAACTTCCCTCCGTGGTAGGCCTGTCCTGAGAATTTTAAGGGATAATAAACTCTTTCCTCCCCAAGTTGTTTATGGTGAGGGTGTTTCATCACAGCAAGAGAAACCTCAACAATGACAGGGGAGAGAGGCTGGTTTTATAGAAATTGGACAAAGCCTGAGACTTTGTGTTTCTTAAATCCTTAAAGTAAGCCAAACCTACGGCTACCCACCAAAGTAATTTAATATATGCTTATTCACTTTGGACAGGCCATCTCTACCTCATGTCATCACCGCCCCCTCCCAAGCCCCTAGCCCTGCTCAAAGCTTTATCATCTCATATAGCCCATGCTGTGCTATTGATGGGTGGTACTTCACAGTCAGCTTCCTGGCCAATATTTTCTTAGGTAGATTGCTAGTATAGGGATCACTGTACCTAATAATACCAAAGAGGCAATTATCTTTCGGTTTATTGCTGCAAGTTGTATAAACCCAGGGTCATTGATTAACTGGGGATGCCACTTTCTCCCCAGCATTATCAGCACTGGAAATAACATTTGGCGGTTTGGGAGATGGCTCAGTGGGAAAGCATTTGAATACATGAGACCCTGGGTTTGATCCCCAGTACTGATTTAAAAAGAAGAAAGAAAAATGAGTCAGGCTTGGTGGCATAGCATATAGCACATTACACACATAATACTAGCATTCTGGAGGCAGAAGCAGGATCATGAGTTCAAGACCAGCCTGGGCTATATAGCAACACCCTGTCTCATTAGCAAAGTCAAACGATACCAGGCCTGGTACAAGCTCATCATTTCAGCTACTCCAGAAATAGAAACAAAGTTCAAGGCCAGCCTGGGTAACCTAATGAGACTTTGATTAAAAATAAAAAGGTAAAGGAGGGCTAGGATATATTTAATAGTGGGCCTGGCCTAGTATATCCAAGGCCCTGGGTTCAGTCTTCTAACACTGAAAAAACAAAGCATCGAAGCTACCAAAGGGCCTGTCAGAAACACCCTCATTTGAATTTAGTATAGAAGGAGGAGGAGGAGGAGAAAAAGGAAAAAAAGAAGCACCCCACGCCTTATTACCATGTTTGTTTATTTTTCTTAACCCACCTCCCAACAGAATATAAGGATCCAAAGGCAAGAATGTCAATCCACACAGGACATTTTTCCTTGATTTAAAGTCATAGAATATGGACTAGAGAGATGACTCAGTGGTCAAGAGCACTGGCTGCTCTTCCAGAGGCCCTGGGTTTGATTTTCAGCATCCACATGGCAGCTAGCGTGGAATCTTATGCTTTCTTCTGCCCTCTGAGGCTACTGCATCACTGTGTACAGACACACACGCAGCTAAAACACCCATGTACATAAAATAACGAAGCTGCTTAAAGTTAGAGAATATGTGTATGTTATAGACTACCCTTCGGTCTGCACCATTGTGTTCTATTATGTTTTACTTTCAAATGTATGTCTAACATATTCACAGTACACATTTTTGTTTTACTTGACTAATGCTATTTTCTTTCTTTCTTTCTTTCTTTTTTTTTTTTTTTTTTTTTTTTTTTTTTGAGACAGGGTTTCTCTGTTTAGCCCTGGCTGTCTTGGAATTCTCTCTGTAGACCAGGCTGACCTCAAACTCAGAAATCCGCCTGCCTCAGCCTCCCAAGTGCTGGGATTAAAGGCGTGCGCCACCACTGCCCCGCTACTTAACACTTTTAAACGTTATTTTTTTGTCATTATTTGCTAAACAATTCAATATAATAACTAGTCACACGGCACCTATGTTTTACAAGGTATTCTGTATAATTTAGGAATGACACTCTCTCTCTCTCTCTCTCCCTCTCCCTTAGCTTATTGTTTGTTCTGTCTACTTGTGTATACATCACCTGCATCCCTGACTCCCTTGGAGGTCAGAAGAGGGCATCAGATCCCTTTGGACAGAGTTATAGCCAGTTGGGAGCTGCCATGTGGGTGCTGGGAATCAAAACTAAATGTTTCTTGACTGCTGACACATTTCTCTTACCCCCACATGTATTCTTCATATACATGTATATATTCTCGGTGTTAATTTCTTATGAAGCATTTATTTGCAAATATTTCTCTTTTTCTGTAGGCTGTCTTTTCACTTGCTTGAGAGTATCGTTTGGTATACAAGAGTTTTCCATTTTAATGTGGTCTACTTTCCTCTTCAGTTGTTACTATTTTTTAGCACGTGCTTCTGTTGTCTTATCCAAGAAATCACTGCCAAATCTGGTGTCAAGAGCATCTCCCGATGGTGTGTATCTCTTGAGGCTGAGTGCTAACAGTTAGACCCCTGACTTACTTGGAGCCAGTTTTACATATGGTATTGGACCATTTTCCAGGCACAGTTTGCTGAAGAGGCTGTCCCTTTCATGTTGAGTGATCCTGGCACCCTGGGTGGAAAAGGGCTTCAAAATATGGCTCTGAGGGACTTTAGGTGAGAAGGTAAATCTGTAATAGACTGTAGGCTGTAGTTGTCTCTAAAGCATTCATTGTCTCCTTCCCAGAGCCAGAAGGGTGGGGTGGGACCCCTGACAACACCTCCCAGGTAGCAGAGGCCTCAGGCAGCACCCAAGGGCTGCTGCTCTGCTAGGCCAGGCTGCTCCCTCTGGATGCCAGCCCAAACAACCTGGCTTGGGACTGCTCAGACCGGTTTGTAGGCTTCTGTTCCTTGGAGCTGGCTCAGTTAGCCACAGCCTACAACATCCCCCCCCCCCCCCCCCCCCAGCCCTTTCTCTTTCTTTCTGTTTCCCCCTCTTCTTTCACAGTGTATTTCTTCCCTTTCTCCATTCTTTTCTCCCAGCCCCTATATAGCCGGTTCTTACCTCCCTCTGCTCCTTCAGACCCAAGCTCCTGAGCTGCTGACCTTTGTGAGGGCCTGCCTTTGTGTGTGCCCTTCCTCCCCTGGGCCCCCTGCCAAGGCCAGACAGGCTCCAACCCAGAAGGTTCCTATGTTTTTAATGGATATAAAATTATCGATAATAACACAACCAGTAATGCTAACAATAACAATTCCCATTTATTGGGTACTTACCAAACATAGTTTACATGCCTTGCGTCATTAACTACCCACAGCAGACCCGTGAGCTCAATATTATTACCCTACTCCTGTAACAGACAAGAAACGAAGGGCTTACATTCTGTGCTCAAGGTCACACAGCCAGTGAGTGACACAATCAGGATTCATATATTGCCTACCACTAATGCTTCTGGCCCAGACTCTGATGTCCACCCTCACTGCTTGACTGACTGTTCAAGAGTGGCTGAGTCTCAATCTCTGTCTCTGTCTCTCTGTCTCTGTCTCTGTCTTTGTCTCTCTGTCTCTCTCTCTCTGTCTCTCTGTCTCTGTCTCTGTCTCTGTCTCTCTCTCTCTCTCTCTCTCTCTCTCTCTCTCTCTCTCTCTCTCTCTCTCTGTGTGTGTGTGTGTGTGTGTGTATGTGTGTGTGTTTTGGGGAGATGGGGAGAAAGAGCTTTAGCAAAGATAAGTGTCTCCACTTTTCTAGTCTCCCCTAGACACTGATGGTTTCTAGAGAGGTCCATGAAAGGTTAGGGAGCAGACAGAATCAGGCAGCCAACAACTGAAATTTCTAGAACACAACACCCCCACCCCTTACAGGCTGGGCTTGATTCTCTGCCCCTCCTGGCTAGACTCACTGATACTGCCTTCTTGGCAGGTTCAAGCCTGCCCATTCTAAAGGCATTCCCTCCAAGAGGCCTGTACACAGCAGGGAATAAAGACAGAAGTAAGAAGAGCTCACCCTTCAAAGCCCTGGTTCTACTTGCTTTCTATTGCTGTGATCAACACCACAACCAAAAGCAATGTGGAGAGACGAAAGGTTTATTCTCTCCTACATCTTACAGTACATCGTCAAGGGAAGTCAGGGAAGAAATCTGGTAACAGGAATTAAAGCAGATGCCATGGAGGGGTGCTGCCTACTGGCTTGCTCTCCATGGTTACTTGCTTTCTTCTCTCTTACCTTTCTTTCCCTCTTTGCTTCTCTCTCTATCTCTGGTATTTTTGTTTTGTTTGGTTTGGTTTGGTTTGGTTTTTCAAGACAGGGTTTCTCTGTGTAGCCCTGGCTGTCCTGGAACTCACTCTGTAGACCATGCTGGCCTCAAACTCAGAAATCCACCTGCCTCTGCCTCCCAAGTGCTGGGATTAAAGGCGTGCGACACCACATCCAGGCCATGCTGTTGTTGTATTTTGAGACAGGGTCTCAGAATGTAGTCCTGGCAGTCTTGGAACTCACTCTGTAAACCAGGCTCTCCTTGAACTCACAGAGATCTGCCTGCCTCTGCCTCCAGAGTCCTGGAATTAAAGGTGTGCAGCACCACACACGGCCTTGGCTTGCTTTCTTATACAGGACCACATGCCCTGGGGTGGCACCACCTGCAACAGTCTTCACCCTCCCACATCAATCATTAATCAAGAAAATGCCCCACAGACTTGCCTACAGAACAGTCTAATGGACATATTTTCTCAGTTGAGGTTCCCTCTTCCCAGGTGAGCCTAGCTTGTGTCATGTTGATTGAAAAACCTAATTGCCCAAGTCCTCTTGATCTGAGAAGAAACAGGGTGGGCGGCTACTGAGTAGGAAAACACAGAGTCACCTTAAGTCTGCCTCCCTGACCCTTCGAAGCATCACCACACGGTGGAGGGGCGGGGGAGCTCCTCCCTTCTCTGCATTAGTTCAAGTTTTGCACTCTAACTCTGAATGCTAAACACTGCTACCTTTTAGCACAGCATGATGGCTTAGTCTGCCATGGTCCAGGAGACAAAGCTAAGATGATGAAGATGCTGGGGGTGGTACATAGAGGCTGGAGAAGGAGGTAAGAAGGGGAGATGGATGTTTCTAGCTTAGCTTCAACTGTGGACAGAAAGGCTATGCCTGACTCCCCACAGCAGCAAGGACTTCTGCCCACCTCTCAGCTCTTCCTAAGAGGAGAGAACGTTAATCTGATGGGTTGGATGCCAGCACCAGGGTGAGGCCAAGTTTATCTGTGAGCCGGGTCACTAAGCGTAAAGGAAAAAATGGCACTCAAGAATGTGGTCCTCTGTTCCTCCCGCCCACACCTAAGTACACTCGCCTCTGCTCCTCTAGCAGCCACTGACAGGAGGAGGAAACAACCCAAAGCGAAGGAAAGGTCAGAGACTGGAGAAGGATACTGGACACATGCAGCCAAAGAGCACAGTGTATCTGGTTGCTGTAGCCCACAGTGGCTTCATCCCTTGGGAATCCCAAGGGCAGAGCAGAGAGAGAGTGACAAGACTTTCCTGCAGCGGCTCCCACTTAGTCTCACCAGATCGCCCGCCTTTATTTCTAGCTGCTTAGACAAAAGAGAAAACAAGGTTGGAAAGATGAAGGGCGGGTGTTTTCAGAGTAGGAGCCAAAGACAGAGTGGTGCCTTCCAGGCCAGAAACTAGCTCCGGGGAGCAAAAGAACGGGGCCCCTGTCCCCTCCCAGTGAGTCAGTTCAGGAGGAGCTGGGTGGGGCCCCTGGAAGAAGAGCCTAGTTTCAGTTTAGAAAGGCCACGAGGGAGGGAGGGAAGGAGGCCCAGACACATGGGACAGAAAGTCTCCCAAGCCAGCCTGCTGCTGCTTGGTAGTTAGTTATGTGACCCGGGGCACCCACTGCTGCTCTGAGCCCTAGTATCCTCAGTAGACACATCCCTGCTGGGGTGGGGGAGGGGTGGGAAGGGTAATTAAAGCCTGGCAATAAGTTTCTGCGGCTGCCCTTAATAAGCCATAAATCTCTGCAGGAATACAGAGGTGTGATCCTTTTTTCGTTGTCCCTTGGGAATGAAAAAAACAGGGCATCTCCGAGAAACCCTTGTCAGTGTCCAGCCCCACCCATCTCCTCTAGCTTATCTTCCTTCTAGTCAGGAACAGCCATTGCTAGTCCCTAAACCCTTCTCCCTACCCCTTTTGTCTTTTAGAAAACCAGCACTTCCACATTGTTACTTTCTAAAATGTAAATTTTGGTTTTTTTAATTTATTTTGTTTTGAAAGACAGGGTTCCTCTGTGCGGCCCTGGCTTTCCTGGAACTAACTGGATTGGCTTTGAACTTGTAGAGTTTCATCAGCCTTTGCCTCCCAAGCTCTGGGATTAAAGTACATACCATTACCACCAAGGTAGCCTTGTAAGTATTAAAATCAAAGCCATGACCCATTTATTTGTTCAATCTCTGAGCCCCATCCAGCACAGGTGCTGTGTATCCACTTCTCCTGGGATTACATTTCTATGGAGCTTTGCAGGTCATAGAACACATATTTTGGGCCTTGGTTATCTGTTCGGCCATATAGTGACACAATGAACTTGGCAGGATTATTTGCCCATTTAATGGAGAAGTGTCTGACCAGAAACAGCAGGAAGTTCCTGGTCTTTTTTCAGATCCTTCACTTCCTCACTTTGATGCCAAGATGGTTGACTGGTCTGGATCTACCATCTACACTCCCAGTCTCTACCCCGTCTTGAGTCACACTCTGCTGCAGAAGGCCAAGCCTAGCAGCTCTACTTCCAGGGCTCTTTGTAGACCTGGTGCCTGTCAGTGCTTCTGTGGAATGCATGTGACTCTACCCACCTCCTTTTCTTCCACTATTTTCTTTCTTGGTTGGGGGGGTTGGTCTTTTGCTATGCTAAATACTGGTTGCTCCCAGAGACCACATGTATTCAAGTGACACTGTAATCTTGCCTCCCTCCCCCCACCATAGACACACAAATTATGCATGATTGGTGAATAAAGATGCCAACTGCCAATAGTTGGGCAAGAGAGACAGGCAGGCTCTTAGGTTCCTAGGCTTCAGGTCTGAGGAGACCAGGAGGAGAGAGAAGGTAAAAAGGGAGAAGGCGCCTTGGAGTAAGAATCTTAAAATAATGGCCACGTGGGCTAGCTAATTGGAGCTGAGAGCAGCCCGGATGAAACATGGTAAATTGTATAATGGGATTATTGGCTGGGAAATAGACATAATAGCATAGAGGATAGATATCTGCCCAGCTTTTGTGCTGATTAAGGCTTATTGTAAAAATAAAGGTTGTGTGTGTTTTTTATTTGGGAACTAAATGGTCAAAGGCAGGGTAGAAACCCTGGATTGGGATTAATAATATTCAGCAACATTTCTTTCCTTGGCTTGCATAAGAACGTTGAAGCCTACAGTGGAGTCCAAAGTGGAGTCCAATGGGGAAGGTTGTTTCTGTGTCTGTGCCTCCTACTCCACTGGCTGTGTAACATCAAGATGGATGCTGCTTCCACTGGGAGCTCTAATTTGTAGCAACAGTTCTCAAGCATCATCGAGCAGCAGCAGCAGCAGCCCACCCCAGATGCTCAGGGCCTCCCAGATGCTCAGGGCCTCCCAGATGCTCAGGGCCTCCCAGAAGAAGGGTCACCTCGTTTTGGACTAAACTGACAGCAGCTAGGTATATGACTTTTTTTTTTTTTTTAAAGAAAGTTATGCTTTTTTTTTCTTTCTTTCAGTACTGCGTGTTAAGACCAGGGCCTTGCATCTTGAAGGCCAGTCCTCAATCACTTGGCTGTGTCCCTATCAAAGTCTAAGCTACCCAGGCTGAACTCAAACTTACAGCTTTCTTGCCCCAGCCTCCCAAATAGCTGAGATTAGAGGCTGGCACCTCTGGTGGTGATTAGATAGCAGGATTTTTGTATTTTATGATTTGGTCAGCCATCTGAAGGCTAATGTCAGCTACCAGGGATGCAGTACAAGGGTAACTCCTTGGATCTAGACCTTTCCAATTGGAGTGGATCAAAGGCAAGAGGAATTATTTCATGTAAAGGTGATAGGGTGTGGTACTGTGTAAGTCTGCTTTTGCCAATAGGACGGACGACCAAGGTACTCATGACTATTTAAGTTTAAATGAAATCAAATTAATATTCAGCATCTTAGTCATACTAGCACTTTCCCAGCGCTCAGTGATTATTTAAAAATGGCTGGTAAGGCCGGGTGGTAGTGTCACACACCTTTAATCCGAGTACTTGGGAGACAGAAGCCCACTTGTAGAGAAGGCTAGCTTGGTGTACAGAGTGAGTACCAGGAAAGTTAGGACCAATTCTGTTCCCCCCCCCCCAAAAAAAAAACCCAACCAACTAACCAACAAAAAAAAAGGCAGGGGCTTGGGGTGGTGGTGTCTGGTAGAAGCTGGCAAGTTGACTCGGTGGGAAAGGGAGGTTGCTACCAAGCTTGATGACCTAAGGTCAGTCCCTGGAACCTATAAGGTAGAGGAAAGAATCAATTCCTCCTAAAGTTGTGTTCTGACTTCCACTTGTATGCTGTGGCGCGCGCACGCGCGCACACACACACACACACACACACACACACACGGTGTTGTTTATTTGTTTGTTTAGTTGGGGCTGAGGAAATGACTCTGTAATCTAGGTAGGAGTACTTGCATGAGGACAAGCATGAGGACCTGAGTTTGGATCTTAAGCACCCACATAAAAAGCCAGGGTTTGGCAGCACCCATCTGTAACTCCACCTCTGGGGAAGGGGTGGGGCAGGAGGCACAGAGATCTGGAGGGCTTGCTGGCCAGCCAATCTAGCTGAAAACAGCAAGCTTCAGGATCAGTGAGAGGCCCTGTCTCAAGGGAGGATGGTAGAGTGAGAGAGCAGGATGCCTGATGTCCCTCTCAGGCTTCTACACGTATGTGAATGGTGTGTGCACCCACAACATGTGCTCCCTCATGCATACACCACACACACAAACATGCATACACACATGCATACCTATACCACACACACATACCACATACACACACAAACATGCACATATAAATGCACACACACAAACATGCCATATACACACACCATCACACACACAAACACACCAAACACACCACACACACAATCACGCACACATACAACCATGTACACACACACAAACATGCACACACACATGCACGCCTCTACCACACACACCACATACATATATACTAGCACACATACACAAACATGCTACATACACATACTACTACCACCATCTACACACAAACATGCACACACACATGCACACCACACACACACACACATCACACACACACACACACACACACACACACACACACACACACTCACCAGTCTCTATTGCTGCTGAAATTCCATTGGACAGCACTGATGTTAGTTCAATGGTTGGAGAATCAGCAAAGGCAAAAGTGTTCTAGGAAGGAGTAAATGTTGTGTGGCTACCACTCCCTCCTGGAGAGAGAAGGGCACCTTAGAAGACTCAGAAAGCTAAGGCAACTTTACAAGGCTTCTGTGCTCAGAAAGTTATACACAAGAAACAGTTACTGGAGGCTGGGGTTGGGTGGGGAATGTCAATGATGCAGCTTTCATGAATTGTAACCTCTACTGAGGTGGCTTTTGGTGACGCAGTTGCCTTTGAATCCCCAGTAAGAAACCCCTATAAACTCACTGTTCTACCAAGCTAGACGGGGTGGAACCATATTCTTTAGTCTGTCATCAGTCTCCTTTCTAGGATGAAAGATGTGGTTCCCAGTGCTCAATGGTTCCCCAGTAAGAGTCATACATCAGTAAGATACCAGAGAGCTCACCAGAGATGTCTAGTATGAGTAAGCCCAGCTTGGGTGACATTGGAAACAGGGAGGAAGCAGATTGAGCAGGCACTATAGTAAATGCCCTCTCTCACTCTCTCTGTACCTTGGGTTTGGCTAGAGGAGCCATGGATGTTTCCTCAATGTAGTATACATACCCTTCAGGGAAGAAATGGCTCCTCATTTAGGAAACCCACATTCAGGCTGCCAGCAGGCAAAGGAGAGGCACTATTTTCTTCCAGATAGGATCTCCTATGTCTAGACCGAGGGCTAGATAGTGGGTGTTTGTACTGGGGATCTAGGGTTTAGATATTGAGGCAGAGGTCCCAAGTATGATGTGGAGCAGAAGGAAAAGATTGGCCAAAACCATAGATTTGGGTTCTTTGGTCACTTCTAATTCTGGATTAAGAGCTTAAGTTACTTAAAACTGCTTGTTTAGTTCTTTGAAATTCAGAGACGGAGTTGTTAATTATTTGCCTGGAGCCAAGTCCTTCAAAGTATGAACAAACTGAATGCATATTTGAAGTCATGTTTATATCCCATGCTCAGGAAAAGAGAACAGAGGTGCAAAGGGAAGACTGCCCCCCCAACCCCTGTCACTTAGGAAATCATCCCAATCTTGAGTCTGCCCTTAGATTGTGCTATGTGAGTTATGGATTTGTGTATTTATATATTTATATCTTAGTCTACCACCACCTCCCTTTCTTCAAACTTGTATTACAGGTGATAGATCAAGCTTCAGATAATGGCCAGATCTAGGTAGTTAGAAGAAACTGTCATCAGAAATTTGTGTTTCCTGTGTCTCTTTTTGTTTTTTTTTGTTTTGTTTTGTTTGTTTGTTTGTTTGTTTTGCTTTGTTTTTTCGAGACAGGGTTTCTCTGATGGCCCTGACTGTCCTGGAACTCACTCTGTAGACCAGGCTGGCCTCAAACTCAGAAATCTGCCTGGCTTTGCCTCCCAAGTGCTGGTATTAAAGGTGTGTGCCACCACTGCCTGGCTCCTGTGTCTCTTGACTCTGGCTCTCTGTGTCTTGGCCCCATCCACAGAATTTCTCTATATGATGTCAAAGTGGGCCTATAAGAAGCAGTGCAAAGCCAGCAGATGCTTCAGCAATTTCAATGGAAAGAAATTGCTGCCTGAGCTCCAGAGCTAATCTCCACTGATCTGCACGTTCCTGAGCTGGTGACAGGGCTCTGGAAAGAAAGCAGCCCAGTGATTGGTCATGCCTGCTCATGTGCTCCCATACCTGAGGCAGAAGATGGTGTCAAGGCTTCTAGACTTGTGGGCCA
>NW_022196900.1:17892456-17923844 GCF_008632895.1 Mastomys coucha | reverse complement strand
CACCCGAGGTCACATATCAGATATTTACATTACAAATCATAACTAGCAAAATTACAGTTATGAAGTAGCAATGAAATAATTTTATGGTTGGCGGTCACCATAGCATGAGGAATTGTATAATGTCACAGCATTAGGAAGATTGAGAACCAGCATTCTAGACTTTTAAGTCTTTGAGTCAGGACAGAATGGTTCTATATGGTAAACAGACCCTAGCTTGGTAGAAACCACAGCTGGTCCACTCTGTGAAAGGTTAAGCTGACAAGTGGGAGCTGGGGAGAGAGCTCAGTTAGTAAAGTACTTGCTTGTACTAGAAGCACATGACCTGAGTTTGATTTCCAGAACCCACATTAAAGAGAATTTAAGAAGTCAGCAGTGGCAGCAAGTGCTCGTAACTCTAGTTTTAGGGAGGTGGTGAGGCAGATCCCTTGGCTTTGTGGCCAGCCAACCTGGCCCAATCAAAAAGTTGCAGGACAGTGAGACAGTGTTTTGCGTGGACATTGTCTTAAGGAACGACATCTACAATGGATTTCTGGCATGCGTGCTCATGTACACACCCATAAAAGAGTAAGCTGATATGTATGCAACATTTGCAAAATGACTTTGTATCATATAATAACCTCAAGGAATGTTATAGAAAGAATAAAGTTACAAAAGAAGAAGTAGGGACATAGATTAAAGTGCTATCTTGTTCTTTGTGGGGAGGGAAAGAAACTCCCGAGGTGTATTGAGTCTCAATCCAGGAAACAAAGGATTGGGTCAAATAGTAAATTTCTAGAGGAGCTTTAGAAAAAAGGCTAAAGGTTATTTAATTAATGATTTGATTACACTGGAGGGGGTGGATCTACAGGAAATGACAGCACAAGACTTCTGAATAGAGATGGGAAGTGCCATGGAAAGTGCTTGTGAGCTAAGGTCCTGGGCAGAGAGGTAATGCATGAGTTGTAAAATGTAGATGGCCAGGAGCCTGTGCTATGGGTCCTATTCTGGATGAACCAACACAGCAAGCGTTTCTCAACTGTGGGTCACGACTCCTTTGGGGGTGTCAAATGACTGTGTACAGAGGTCTCCTAATGCCATCATAAAACATAGATATTTATATTAGGATTCGTAACAGTAGCAAAATTACAGTTATGAAGTAGCAATGAAAATAATTTATGGTTGGGGGTCACCACAACATGAGGAACTGTATTAAAGGGTCACAGCATTAGGAAGGTTGAGGGCCACTGCTGTACAGTTAAGATGAAGTCACTGAGATCATCCGGGAGAGGAAATTAGTATAGACTCTCCCGAGGGTTGGCCGAAGTGGGTCTAGACAAAGATGCATGAGAAATAAGAAGTGGGTCTAGACAAAGATGCATGAGAAATACTGGTATCTTGGTCCACTTAGCGTGCTCCATCCAAATAGCACAAATGGGCTGGCTTCATAAACGACACAAATTTATTTCTCATAGTATCAGGAAGCTGAGAAGTTCAAGATGAAGACACCAACGGACTAAGTGTTTGGTGAGGGCCTCTTCTCTGTTCTATAGGTGAAACCTCGCTGTGCCCTCCCATGGTCAAAAGGACAAGAGAGTCTCTTACAAAGACCTAATTTTACTCACGGAAGCAGAGTCCTCTTAACTTATTCACCTCGCAAAGGCCCTGCCTCACGGGTTTTGAAAGGACTCAGGCATTCAGATTCATAGCACTAGGGTTCTAAAGTAGTTTAAGGACCAAAAATGTCATTAAAGTGTGATGCACTGGGAAGCAGAGGAGACACTTGGTAAAGTGCTTGTCACATAGCATGAGGACCTGAGTTTAATCCCTAGAAGCCATATAAAAGCCAAGCATGGCAGTACACGCCTGTAATCCATGTGCTGGGGAAGTTGAGAAGACCAGATTCCTGGGACTTACGGGTGACTCAATTTATCTGAATCAGTGAGCTTCAGGTTCAGTCAGATAATTTGTCTCAAGAACTAGGTAGAGAGTGACTGAGAAAAACATCCACCATGAATCTCTGCCTTTGGCATACATGTACACATGTGCACACGCAAATACATATACACCAATAGATAATGAAGAATGATACAATCATATACAGGCAGCTCTGGCTGAATCATATTACTCATAAAGGGGGTCCAAGAAAAGACTATTAAAATCTTTGAGGGGTTGGTTGTAGGCTTTGGATAAAACAATTAGGGACTGGAGCAGGTGGTAGTGGCGCACACCTTTAATTCCAGCACTTGGGAGGCAGAGGCAGGCGGATTTCTGAGTTTGAGGCCAGCCTGGTCTACAGAGTGAGTTCCAGGACAGCCAGGGCTATACAGAGAAACCCTATCTCAAAAAACAAAACAAAACAAAAACAAAGCAAAACCCAAAAAACCAAAAAACCAAAAAAACCCAAACAAAGACCAGGTAGGGCCTTTAGGGTCTGAAGACAGCAGCTGCAAATGGGCAGCTGTTGGAACATACAGTCCTGTAACTATAAGACACAAGGCTGCTCATGAAACATTCAAATTCTGAGGTTGAAATGTTGGTGACAAGAACCATTGTTAGTAATGCCTGGATATTTATCTCTCCTCCATGTAAGAGCTAAATGGGATAAGATCCACCAGGGAGCAGGGCCTGATATATAGGAATCCCCATGCAACTCAGCACCTCACTGTCAGTAGCCATTGTGTCTGAAGGGAGTCACAAGTGTGGGGATGGAGGCTCCATAACCTTCGTTTTGATCATCTCTAAGAGGAAGTAACTCGTACCCTACAGAACCACTAGGAAGAGGAAGTGGGATCTTCTGGACCTTCAATAAGCATTTGATGATGTTTACTACTTCCCAGCAGGGGCTAGGTTCTGGGTGGGGATACACAGATAAATAAGAAAATCTCTTATCTTAATAGAGCCTGGAGTTCAACAGGAGAGAAGCTTTGCATAACGACACACTCAGATGATGCACACGACATGATTAGCTTTGAAAGCTGTGATTCTCCAAAGTGGCATCACTTGTAGCGCGCCTGTCTTCCTAATTGGCTGACGTAAAGAACCACAGATACAGTGGCTTGAAACAATAAGCCATGCTAGAGGCGTGTAACTTTGCCATGCTAGAGGCTGAGCGGGATCTTATAGGCTACAGTCAATGTTTCATTCCTTCTAGACTCTATAGGGCATAACTCACCCTTTACCTTTCTTGTTTCTAAGCAGTGGTCCTCAACCTTCCTACCTAAGGCTGCAAGACTTTAATACAGTTCCTCATGTTGTAGTGACCCCAACCATGAAATTATTTTCATTGTTGCTTCATAACTGTAATTATGCTACTGTTATGAATTGTAATGTAAATATGATATACAGGATATCTAATATGCAACTCTGAGGCGGTTTCGTTTCGACCCACAGATTGAGAACCACTGTTCTAGAGAGTGTGTGCATCCCTGAGCTTCTGGACTCTTATTTTGACAGTTCTCTCCAGTCTCCTAGTAAAGTCCCATTTGATTCCACTGGTTATAATAGTGAGTTAATTTCCCCACTTCAACCTTTTTAACTCAAGCATAGAACAAAGCTCCCTTTGCAATATACAGTGAAACACAACGATGCAAATGCAAAAATGCATAGGTGGACATCTTGGAGTGGCTAGTCTGCTGCAGCATTCCTGGGAATATCCTTAGAAACTAGTCAGCTGACCTGGGCTACGCCAATTTGTACATAGTATCTGTTAAATCTTGTTGTGGAGGTAAGAGCTTAGTGGGTATCTAATGGCTAATTGTAGATGCCATTCTACAGAGTAAACTGTCCACTGGTGGTCCCCATAATATCCTAGAATGAATGCAGGGCAGCTCTCAGACTTTGGGTAAGCATATTACATACCTAAGCTCCCAAATCCATGGAAGGGAATGGGAATGCTGAGAACTGTCTGGGAGAGTTGAGGATTAATGAAGACACAGATGGTGAAATCTAAGACAATGCCTGGTTTTCAATAAATGTCTGTTTTTGGAATGACTTGCCACAGACCGGGTATTCATCCCTTGTCTTCTCTGTGCCTTTTGTTGAGGTTACTGCTTCCCCAACTCTCTCTTAAACTGTCATTTGCTTGTCTGTCATGTTATATGCTCCACCAGTAGCTCTGGAGCCCAGTCAATGGGTCTGTACGTCAGTCTCTTAAGCTCTCCAAAGCTCAGTTTCCTCCTTTGTACAATGGAGACAATAACCTGTACGCTAACAGGCTAAATTAAGACATATGGAAAGGGCTTAGCGTAATGTCTGGCACAAAATTAGGGCCTTGATAAACAGTAGTGTTATTCTCCCCAAAGGCCTGGCCTCCTTTCAGCCTCATTTCCCACATTCCTCATTTTTGCAGCACAGGACAACCCACTTGTCTGTGGGCAAACCCTGAACCTGTGGGCATTGCTCGTTAGCCATTCGCTGTCTCCGGTTAGCAAATCGCTGTCTCTAGTTTGCTCCATGTACCCTATGCAATTCATTCTCTTGTTTTGCTTCGCTTCCCAGGAGGAGTCTGTCCAACCTTGACCAACCTTCTCAGTAGCAATTGCTTATGCAGGACCTTTCCTTAATTCTGGACATGGGCGAGGTCCTTGAAACTGGGTGTCTTCTAAGAGTATGGAAAAGTACTTCCCTTTCCTCACAGGCCTCAATTTTCTTGTTTGGAACGGGCCCATTGGACTGGAAGGTTAAAGCTCCAGCCAGGGTTGAGATTTTAAACAGATAGAATTTCATTAAGTGGCAGGGACCTTCTAGGTCGCCTACTCCACTTCTTCAGAAAGGGAAACTGAGTACCGTTGGGTTTTGTTGTTGTTGTTGTTGTTTTTTTTTCTTTCAGAAAGAGACGTGTTTTTCTTTGCCCCAGGGGAAGCTTTCCCTGGAAGGAAGCAGCCTTATTTTTTCCTCTGGTCAAGGAGGGGGAACTCTTGGACTTCTCGGGGGTCCTGCGCGCCCGGAAACACGTGTGTGCTCACCTACGTGTACGCACGTGAGCGCACCTACAGCAGCAGGGGGCGCTCGGGCCGGCAGGGGGCAGCACAAGCCCGGCGCAGCCCCGGGGGAGGAGGGCGTGCTGCAGTGCCGGCGGCAGCGGCGGCGGCGGCTGGAGGTGCAGCCCTCCCAGGTGGGAGGCGGGGGCTGCGGGCGCAGGAAAAGGCGCCCCGGGAGCGGGCGCTCGGCGTGGGCCTCCTCGGGCCAGGCGCGGCGCGAGTGAGAGCGAGAGCGCCGGGAGCACGCAGGCGCTTTGCTCCGGCTGGCCCTTCGGCCGGCGCGCGGCGCGGGAGCAGCCCGCAGCCGGGTCCCCCCGCGGCGCTCTTCGCGGGGCAGCGGCCACGCAGCAGCCGGCACCGACCGACCGCCCCGAGCGCGCGGCGGCGACAGCAGCGGGACCGTCCCCCGGGCCGCCCGTGCGCGCTCTCTCCCGCGCCGCTACTCTCGGCGGGCGCTGGCCGGGCCGACGCGTCCCGCGGGCGGCCGGAGCGCGGCCTCGGCCTCGGCTGGGGCGGGAGCGAGCCCCGGGCCGCAGCCCGCGGGAGGCGGCGCGGCGCGGCGGGCACTGACGGCGGCGCCGGGCGCTCCCGGGCGGCGGCGCCGCGGCAGCGCAGGGGGCGGAGGCAGGGGGCGCCCCCGGCCAGGATGCTGCGGTTCCTGCGCCGGACCTTTGGCCGCCGCTCCATGCAGCGCTACGCGCGGGGCGCGGCGGGGCGCGGGGCCGCCGGGCTGGGGGACGAGCGCGACGGGGGGCCGCGAGGGGGCCCGGCTGCCGCCGCCAGCTCCTCGGTGCTGCCCGCCGCGCCCGGGGGCAGCGTGTTCCCGGCCGGCGGCGGGCCCCTGCTCACGGGCGGCGCGGCTGTGCACATCTCCGCCTCAGGAGCTGCCAAGGCCACCCTTTACTGCCGTGTCTTCCTGCTCGACGGAACTGAAGTGAGCGTGGACCTGCCGGTGAGTGACGCGGCGCGTGCGGGGCACTGGCAGCCTGCGCTCCTTGGGGCAGAGCCCCCTGCCCCAATGGTTCTTTTCCCTCTGGGGAGCTTCCCTGGCAGCTCTTTGGGGACCCCTCCCCCATCTTCTGTCAGTCTTCCCCAGCCATGAACCCTCTCGGACCACCAGCCCGGGTATGCTCCGGGGCCCAGTCTTTGGCATTTTGCACCGCAGGGTTGCGGCGCCCTTCTTGGGCGACCCCCTAGGTTTTTTGTGCCTCACTCCCACTCCATGCTACCCCATGCACACGTCCCCGCGTCCCCTCCCCTTGGCGCAGGTGGCCAGCATTCCCTGCCAATGTTGGCCTTCCGATACTGGATTGAGTAGAATTTTTCACGCGACGCAGGGTTGTTCCGGGGTATCCCGCTTTGGGTGTCAGGCCTTGGTGGAGAAGAAATCCTTGCCTGCTGCTCAGCAGGTGCCCCAAGTTTGGGAAGAGGCTTAGGGGACAGTTTTACCGCTCTGCCTTCTGCCGATTCCCTATGGATGGCCCCCATAGGGAGCCTATCCCAAAGTGCTCCCTGCCTCCCAACCTCGCAGGGGTGTGGAGCGACTTGGGAGCCAACTCAGGCCAGGTCAGCTTTGAACGGACAGAAGCCTTGGCGTGCTGGGAGTTGGCTCCGGGCCCCCTCTGGACTGGCCTACCCACTCGCTCCCACAGCCGGCATTGTGCGTGGGACGCGCAGGGCATCCCGGGGTGGCAGCACCAGGGCCTGCGTCCCGGCCACACACCCACAGGTGGTTGCACCCGGGCCCCGTTCCAGTGGCAAGCTAGGCCAACGCCAGTGTCTCCGACAGGGAGTCCAGCCGCCAAAAGAGCCTTTCTGGCCGAAGGGGCCAGTCAGATCCGATCAAACGATGCACTAACGGGCGCTCACTGCGCTGCGGCAGACGGTGCCTTCGGGAATCTTTTGGGCATGACTGAAGACACCGCAGTAATTGAGCTTTAGATGAGTTACAGATTGTCCGGAGCATTTAGGCCTCCGGACAATCTGTAACTGGGTGGTGGGAATTCTTTGGACTTAAGGAGAGAACACTTAACCTGTAAGGGTTTCAGATGGGAAAAATCATCCTTGCTAGCTTGGGCTCCAATGCTGCTTCGTGTGGGTTTAATTTGGAGACAGTTTCAATTTATGGTAGTTTCATTTTTGTGGTTCCTGTGCTCTATAGGAGAGCATTTTGTCACAAAAATATCCTCGCGAGGCCTTTTCATAGAAAAGGTGCCAACATTCCCCAGCCCAAAGCTGTTGTCTTTTTAAAAGCATGCATGTCACCGCTCCCCAAGAATGAGGCTCTCCAGCTCTGATGCAGAGAGGCAGCCCGAGAGCGGGGAGCAGAGGCTACGTGAGTGGGCAGCTTGGGTTGAGAGAGGATGTGGCGCAGTTTGCATCTGGCAAAGGAATGATAGCCTTGGGAACTTGGTCGGTGCTCCTTGCCTGGTAGTTTTCTTGTCTATTCCCCAGGGATAATTGGCTTATAAAATGTATTGCTACTGTCAGGTTTGTGCGACAGGCTTAAGTGGTGTTTCTGAGATGAAAAATTGCAAACGGAGTAAAGTGCCTGTATGCTAAAGAGTCCAAACAGGTACACAGATGAACAGGTTGGGACGCTGACTGACTGCAGCTGGTGGAGCGATGGGGGAGGGGAACAGCGGCGTCCTAAAAAGGTTTCTTCCCTTTTTATAAAAGGGCACAGAAGAATTCCTCCATCTCGGGTTTCCTTCGGATGGTAGATCTTTTTAATGATTTTTTTTTAAATGTGTGATTTAGTGAACCTCGAATATTATTTATACAAACAGACATATGACCATGCACCATGTCCATAGACAAATAAAAAGCAAATAAATGCTGGCTTTGTCGTGTGAGCTCTCAGGGAGGAAAGATGGAGAAAAATTGCCAGTGAACATGGTTCATTGATTTAAAGATTTATTAGATATTGGAATTGCATAAGTAAATCTCCTCCACAAATGTTCACCGATCGGAGTGCTGGTTCCTGTAATTAATTCTCCCAGCTACAGGGTTTAGTGCCGAGCTGTGGCTCCCCTGTGAATCTGTGGTGTTTGTGCTGTTCCTCAGACCCACTCCACTGGATTCCTCTTCTATGCCTCCTTCTAGGCATTTGGCCCCACGGGTGCTTGTTCTGTCTCTGGATTTTTACTGCTTTCTGGACTATAGCCTGGCTCCTTGTCACACAGATAGGATTTACCTCTGACCTGGTACCCCTAGGCTTCTTCCAATAAAGACCCAGGGACCTAGCCAGACTAACTATGACTCCTTTGTAATTAAAACCCTCTGGTAGCTTCAGGAAGTCCTTTGCTCAGAGTACAAAAGTGGTAATGTGTTGTCATAAACCTTTTTTATTAGCTCCTCTCAGGACAGACACTTGTGTTCCAAAATGGCCTCAAACACAGTAACACTCAAGTATGACCAGGCTGTGGCACCCCGTAGCACTTACTCATCATTTATGGGGTGTCTGGAGTGTGCTGAGCCACTTACTGTAAACACAAAGGTCAGGGAGATATGGCCTGGAGAGGCTCCTGGGAGACACATCTGGAGAGATGTTTTGTATTCTAAGTGATGATGTTAGTAGGAGAAAGGCTCCCTGGTGGGATGTTCCAGAAGGTTGAGAGAGTTGGGCAGGTGGGGGTGTAGGATAGTGAGGTGGGTGTCAGGTAAGAAGGGCTTCCAGAACTTTTTGATGCTTGAAATGAAAGCAGGTTAAATCCACTGTTATTTGGCAAAGTCACGGTCCAGTCGTCATAATTAAGAAAAGAAGAGGCCACTGTCATTTTCCTAGTGAGTCCCCTCCCAGCCAACTTGAGTTGGGTGGTCTGGTTGATTGACTCTGGTAGCACACCTGGATATTCTGAGTCCTTCATGTAGAGAGTCAGAGCTTTCTCGGCACTGAATTAAAAAATGAACGAGAAGGTCTCACCTATATAGTGCACAGTCCAGAGTGAGCTTGGTGCACAAGCCCAGCTTCCAGGTAACACCAACAGTGCCACCCTGAGCTGTTTCTCTTCAGAAACCCTGTCCTCTCCTGCAGGGCACCTCCCTCCTATTAGTCCAGCCATGCTCAGCCTTCAGGTGTGGTCTGGTCTGAGGGAGCCAGGCACTTTCCTTCTATGAATGCGCCTGCCGATCCCACTGCTTGGTGTGCTTGGCAGCAGCACCCACTGTTGACTCATATTAGCTCTCTGTTGACTAAATCCCTGGCATGGCTCTTGCTCGGGCCCCTCCGCTCAGCCTCGCCTCTGTTGTCTGCGTGAGTGCGTGTGATCTTTCAGTAGCCCCGTGTGCAAAGCTGCTGGGACCAGTGGCTTGCCAGTTAGCACTCCCGCCATGCCTTGCAGAGGAAGGCTGGTTGGCCAGTGTAGCATTTGGCACGATTGTTCTCACTGTATCTGGAACTTGGCATCGACTCACTAGGGTACTGTGCAAACTCGGAGAATTTCAGTGTTACTTTATAGCCAGACTGCCACCTGGTCCACTTGGGCTCTTGAGCGTTGGCTTCCCGGTTTTTTAAAATGGGGAGATGAAATGATTAAAAACAAACTAGAATGCTTCAGGAAACAGCAAGGCATCGGAGGATTGCTAGAAAGTTATAATTTTATAAACATCTCATCTTTTTCTATGGAATGTGGAGAAGTTTTAAAAAAATTGTAATGTGGACTTTAGAAAAACAAAAGTGGACCATACCAGGCAGGCTTCCTGTTGATTGACTCTTGCTCAGTGGAATTGGAATCTGGATGCTGTATGAGAAATGCTTTTTAAAAAGGCTTCACTTTAGAAGGGCAAAGAAGCCTCCTCACAGGCTCTTAGGGCTGGTAGAACATCCGTGGGATAGCATGAAGATCATATGCCTTATTTAGGAGTTGAAAAAGCACACCATCCAATGTATATTGGGTGACTGAGGCCAGGGGCCATAAAGTGACTTCCCTTTGGTCACTCCCTGGAGGGCTGGAATGGGCTGCTCCAGGAAGGCACACAGCTGGCTAGGTTGGTTGTAGGATGCTGCCATAAGTTCTTGTTCTGTCTCTGTCTCTGCCTCTCTGTCTCTGTCTCTGTCTCTGTGTCTGTGTCTCTGTGTCTGTCTGTCTGTCTGTCTGTCTCTCTCTCTCTCTCTCTCTCTCTCTCTCTCTCTCAGAAAGGGTGTGTGTATGGGGTAGTTGTTTCTGACAGTGTGAAGCAAAGCAGGTTTTTTTCATTCAGTGTACAATTTTTTTTCTTTTTTTTTAACAAGATGGTTTCACTGTGTTGCCCAGTTTACAACCCCCAGTGATCCACCTGCTTTAGCCTTCTCTGGTGCTGGGACTGCAGGCATGTCTTAAATGTTTTCAGTTTATCTGAGGAAGTGTGTGTGTGTGTGTGTCTGTTAGTGTTATTTTCCTCCTCAATATTTGAGGGCTCTTGGGGCTGGAGAGGCTTCAGCAATTAAGAACACTGGCTGTTCTTCCAGAGGACGAAAGTTCAATTCCCAGAATCTGCTTGGCAACTCACAACTGTCTGTAACTGTGGTTCCAGAGGATCCACAGCACTCACTGGGCACACAGCTGCTGCACACACACGTGTGGTGAACACCTGTACACATAAAGTAATGCAGTTAAAAATTTTAAAAAATCTACAGAGTTCACCCCTAGCATTCAGGGAACCAAGTTCCTGGCTGTTCACAGTCCTCCACTGCAGATGATGCTGGTCACTTTTGTCTCTTCACATTCTCTAATCCACTGTCTCTGGAGAGAGCCAGAGGCAACTGCATTAAACCCAGGATGGGTGTGCCTGTGAGCTCGTGCCTGTATGTCGTGGCCTTGGGGCAGTCTTTGACGTGAGTATTGGCCCATGTTTCAGAGAGCTTGTTTTTGCTGTAGTGGAGTGGACGCTGGGCTGGAGGAGGGATTTGAGGCCAGCTGTGCTGTGGCAGTACTCCAGGTGAAGGGTGAGGAGGGCATCCCTGGGAGAAGGGGCAGAGGGCCCTGGGACAGTTCATAGATGGAATCAGGTGAGCATGTGGGGGAAGGACAAGGTGCCAGTGTGGAGCATGCGTGGGTGATAGGCGTCCCTCACCCTCCATTGTGGGAAGAATGAGGAGGCAAAAAGGAAACCTCCAAGATCTACTGCCTCAGCTGCCTTGCCTGGTCCAGGTCTTTTCATGTAAGTAGATATTGGTGAATGACAGCCCTGCAGCACTTGCCCCACCCCTCGCTGGACCTTCAGTGGGACTCTTGGTGTCTGTCCCCATGAGTCATGAGATTGTGTTGTTTCTGTAAAGTGTGCCTTTATTATAAGCTGAGCTGCGTGAGTGGTAGGCATCCTTCCCTGGTAGGATGTGGCAGAGACTGCCTGAAGCTGGTGCCACACTGGTCAGCGTGAGGAAGGGAGGGGTGTGGTTGGTGAGTCGGGGTTCCCCTGGCCAGGACCAGTAACATGACTCTCTAGAGGTACAAGCTCTGAGCAAACATTAACTTGCTAAGTATTTCCCACGTGCATAATCTCATTGAATCCTGTCCCTGGTTTTGAAATAGCAGAAGGCCATGGGGGTGAGCTTTTCCCTTCTTGTATGAGAACGTAGTGGTCACCACAGATCCTCCTCCTCCTCCAGTATGTGTCCTTCCTACTGCTGGACCTCCTTGGCTGGCTAGCTGCAGATGTCTTCTTCAGCTACTCTGCTCTACCCAGAGAAAAACCCTCATCAAAGGGGTCTGCAGTGTCTGTCCATCACACATACCCCCACCCCACCCTACCCCAGCTTGCTACTGCCGGGGTCACCTGCTGAGTCATCGGTGTACTTTCTCAGGTCGGTGTGTAGGTCCCATCTCAGAGCTAGAAAGTATGGAGAGGCCAGAGATGTTAAAACAGCTTCTCAGATTTCGTGAGAGGTTGGGACCTTGGGTGACATAGTACTGTCTCTCTGTCTGTACTTTTAATCTTTGTGTTTGTATGGAAATGTGTATTTTGGGTGATGAACTGAAAAGGGTCAGTTGGAGAGGCCCCGTTGACCCTGACCGTACAGTGAAGCCGTGGACCTCCACTTGTCACACTCTAGGAATGTACCACAGTGTGTTTGGTCCTCTGAGCTTCCTACTTGGGTGAGAAGCAAGCTTGGAGCCCTCCCTTCCCCCCCTTACTCTTCCTCCTGTTTGTTGGCAGATTCTCTTGAGTTCCTTGCATCAGGGAACATCAGTTGGAACAGGATGGTGGTTGGTTTTAAGTGTCAACTTGACATAATGTAGAACAACCTGGGACCTGCTCTGGTGAGGGATTGTCTGGATCAGGTTGACTTCCGCCCTGACTGTGGGGGCAGGATCGTCTTGATTATGTTAATTGATATAGGAAGAGGAGCTTCAATGTGGACAGCACCATATTCCCTTGAGTTCCCGTCCTGAATTGTGTAAGCAGAGAAGTCAGCTTGAGTAGTAGGTGTGCACAGATTCATTCTCTGCTCGACTGTGGGTGGGACTAGTTGCTTCTAGTTCCTATAACTCGGAATTGTGAATTAAAATAAACCCTTTCTCTCCTAAGCTGGTTTTTTTTGTTTGTTTGTTTGCTTCTTAACCTGCCAGCTAAGCCCCTAGCTCTCTCCTGTAAAACTCAAAGATAACAACAGTTAGCCTTTGTGAGCCTTCCCAGGACCTCTTAGCACAGATGCAAGCAACAGAAATGAACTTAGGAAAGGAAAGAAGTTAGAGTCCTTAAAGCTTGTAAAAGCCTTCAGCCAGCGCTGGTCTGTTGGATGTGGGCTGGAGCCTTGCCTGTGCCCCTTCACTCCAGTGTCACTAATCTTGTATCTGCAGCCTCTGTGGTTTCTCTCCAGCTAACTGTATCATCTCATGATTTAATGTCTATTTACAAAAATTGTTTTTCAAGGTGTTTTTGCTTATGCAAGGCAAATTTTCTGTAGCTAACAAGGCCTATGGAAGCTCTTCCAGTGTGTTGGTGGTGGCAGGTGTGTGTGTGTGTGTGTGTGTGTGTGTGTCTGTGTGTGTGTCTGTGTCTTTCTTGGGATCATAGTCAGTGGAAGACATGTAACCGCATAGGAAGCGGTACAAGCAAGGAGCCGCTGAACTGTGCGATAGAGTTGGAAGAGCTTCGATGCCCCTAGTGGTTGGGTCTGTCCCAAAGGATACATAATAGCACAGCTGTTGTGTTTTGCTAGGTATCTGGGCAGCAGGTGCAAAGGCATAGAGGATAGGAGCAAAGAGGAGGGAGCCCATTTACCCTTGGGCTCCTTGGGAGCAGGTATGAAGGGTTGTAAACTCTGACTGTGTGCCTCCTGAGGGACCTTTGAAGTGCATGAGATCCTGGGTCTGCGCTCAGGAATTCTATGAAGCTCACAAAGACTGTTTTCCCCAGAGTTTTATAGGAGAGTCAGGCTTAGCTGGCAAGTTAGGAAACTTGCCTGAAGCCACACAGCTAGCAAGATCCAGCTTCAGGCGCAGACTGTGGAGAACATGGTCTGAGAATGGTCTGGTAGCTCACCTGGGCATGGGGTGGGTAATTGGCTCTGTGCCTGTCCCAGGGATTCACAGGTGCATGGGAACCCCAGAGTCTTAGGAAGATTTCTGCCTTTGAAGGCCATTTGGGACTTCGGAGCCTGAGATCACATCTTTGGTAGACTGAGTGCAGTTTGTTTGTTTCTTTTTCTTTTTGTTGGTTTTGGTTTTTGGTTTGTTATTTGTTTTTCAAGACAGGGTTTCTCTATGTAGTCCTGGCTGTCCTGGAGTTCACTCCGTAGGATAGGCTGGCCTCCAACTCACAGAGATCCACCTGTCTCTGCCTCTTCCCAGGACCCCTTAGCACAGATGCAGGCAACAGAAATGAACTTAGGAAAGGAAAGAAGTTAGAGTCCTTAAAGCTTGTAAAAGCCTTCAGCCAGTGCTGGTCTGTTGGATGTGGGCTGGAGCCTTGCCTGTGCCCCTTCACTCCAGTGTCGCTAATCTTGTATCTGCAGCCTCTGTGATTTCTCTCCAGCTAACTGTATCATCTGGGGTTAAAGGCATGCAGCACAACCAGCCTGTTCTTCTGACTTGAATGCCAGTCTTCAACACCTAGATCAAAAGCAGTCTTCATAAAGAAGTGTCTAGTAGAACAACATTAAAACTACCATCAAGAAAACCGATTTTCATCTCCCCATCCTGCTGCGTAGCAACTGTTGAGGTGCTGTTTTAGTCTTTGTATAAGCATGGCAGGTTTTGTTATGATTTGTTTTGTAACCTGGGAGTTGAACCCACAGCCCTATACATGGCTAGGCAAGTATTCTCTATTGTTGGGCCTGTTCTTTTCTTAGCAAAATATTTCCCAACTGTACTGGCTTCCTGAGCTTCTCACCCTCTGCTTTCTGCTTCTGGCTGACTTAAATCTGCCCTGCCTCTCTGTGTGTGGCAAGTGAGTAATACCTGCCGCTGTCTTCTCTGTCTCTGGGGGTTGGAGGTTGCTACACAGAGCATCTGCTCTGGTGCCTGTTAAGCACCTTGCCTCCCAGGCTCACAGAATTTGTGTCATTTCTTTAATGGCTTTGCCTGGCAAGGTATTACCTTCTCCTTCCAGGGGGTTTCCAGAGAGCAGATGGCCACAGGCCACGTGCCTGGTAAGTGTGGTCCATCCGGATCTAGTCTGGGTTTCTGGACTCCCTTTCCATTGCTTCCTCCAGCTTAGGTGCATAAGGAGCCCTCCCCTCCTGTTTCATCCTGTGTTCCTGGAAGCTCCCAGGGAGAACCATAAAGTCCCCTGGCCAGAGCTTTACCACACTGTCTCTCTGTCTCAGGAGTTTGGGTTCTGAGAAGTTTTTACTGGCTTTTTCCCCTAGTCCTACCTAGTTAGTGTGCACAGCTTTTTCTTCTTATAGTTAAGAATTAGAAGACTCCTCAGGGTTCTTTCTTAACGTGGTGCCACTCAGTGATTGGTTGCCACAGAAAGCTGGGCTTGGTCCTAGGGTTAGGGTCTTCCACCTTGCTGGTTTCTCTGAGTATACATCCACAAGTGCTGCAGAGGAGACATTCCTGAGCTTTGTGATGTTCTTCCAGACCCTCATCTCAGTGTTGTCTTTGTGTCATGACTTTAGCTTTTGAGTGGCCTGATAATGCCAATTTACTGCCTGTTTCCTTGTTCATCTGCACCTACTCTAAAGTAGAGCTTTTCAAAACTTACAAGGTAACACTGAGCCTACCATTGTAACTATTTTGAGTGTATAGTTATTATACCATCCATCTCTAGAACTTTTTTCTCTTCTTAAATGGAAACTCCAGCCCCATTTGAACACTAACTCTTCATCTCTCCTACCACACAGTACGCCCCCCTCCCTAACCTGGGATCCTTTACCGTCCTCCCTGGGAGTTCCCAGGAACACACAGTGTAACAGGAGGGTTGCTTGTACATCTGAGCTGGAGGAAGCAATGGAAAGGGGGTCTAGGAAACCCAGATTAGGTTCAGATGGATCACACTTACCAGCATCCTTGTTGGGATGCTTGAAAACAACTTTGCATAGGATTAAAAGGGTCAGTTTACCCTTCCTCACTTCCAGGTACATAATCCCAGCTCCTGGTGCCCACCATCCTATCTGTTGTCCCTTTGAAGCTGACTGTTCTCATCTGGTTAATATTCCTTCAGCATTTGCCCTTTGGTGTAAAGCTTGTGCCATTGAGCAGCGACCCTCTCAGTTGTGGGCCGCACACTGCATATCCAACTCTGAGAACTTTATAGATTTTGGACTGCATTACCTCAGACCTCCCCATCCAACAGTGCTGCTCCCTTTGGAGCTGTGGATGCCTTCAGCCCTTCTCTCACTCTCTCTCTCTCTCTCTCTCTCTTTTTGTTTTTGGTTGGTTGTTTTTTTCGAGACAGGGTTTCTTTGTATAGCCCTGGCTGTCTTGGAACTCACTTTGTAGATCAGGCTGGCCTTAAACTCAGAAATCCACCTGGCTCTGCCTCCCAAGTGCTGGGATCAAAGACGTGTGCCACCACTGCCCGGATCTTGTTTTTATTTTAGTTAATTGATTAGTTAATTAATAAGTGCGTGTTTGGGGATGAGAGTCTGTGCACATGCTATGGTGCATGTTTGGCCAGTAGAAGATGACTTGCAGGACTGGGTGCTTGCTTTCTACCATGTCGGACTGGGGGCTCAAACTCAGACCCTCAGGCTTGGCAGCAGGCCCTTACCTGCTGTGCCCTTACCTCTTGGTTGATGGAACCGTGATGTCTCCCTTGGAACTTGCTCTGTGCTTAGTATCTTCTAACCCTGCCTTAGTCTGGCGGTGGTGGTGGGAATTAGGAAGCCGGTTTTCTTTCTCCCGTTACATTTTTTTTTGTCAGAGTTGCCCAGTCCAGAGTATTAAAAAGTGAAATATAATTACACAAGAATTTTTGTTGAGACAGGGTCTCACTCTAGCTCAGGTTGACCTAGTGCTCACTCTGTAGCCCTTTCTGGTCTCAACTCACATCGAACCTCCTATCCTCGGCCTCTGCAGTGCTAGATGTGGGTCACCGTGCCTGGTCTGATGTTCTAGAACAGGAAGAATTTAAACCAGAACAATGCAGTGAGGATCCTTGTACCCTAACCACCCAGCACAAGCACGGACCAATCCCCAGTGCATGGCTCTGAAATGCTTTGCGGGGTACACTCCTGCTCTTCTTCCTGAAGCTTGCCTTAGTCCTCTCTTTCTGTCTAAGGACTTTGCCTGAGCAGTACATTGTTACTGTCTTGTGCTGTGAGCTGAGGTTGCTTTCCTTTTAGCCTTGTGTGTGAGAGACCCATCCATGATGATGAGGCACTGGGTGGCTAACTGCTCTACAGTTACTCTGTTGCATAACTATAGTGGATCCGTTTAGCCTTTGGAGACATCTGGGATGCTTTCAGTTTAGAGCTATTTGGAAAAAAACCCCACTTTGTCAAACCTTCTTGACTTGATCCCCAGGTTGGCATTATGCAAGTGTCTCTTCCAGGATGCATAACTATGGGGGTAGGCTAGACCTCTTAATGTTATGCCAAGTTGTTTCTCAACATCCCAGTAGCATGTAAAGACACCAGTAATCCCTTCTGCTCTGGTGTCAGGCATTCTGCAGCATTTGTTTGTTTGTTGTTTGTTTGTTTGTTTTATAACTGCGGTCTAGTGGGAGTGACAACAATGCTTGTGGTCTTCCTTTTTTTTGGTGCCGGGGATTGAACCAGTTCCTCATGAATGCTGGGCAGGGCTCCTGCTCTTGAGCCAGTCCCCTCACCTCCCACCTTCACTCTTCCTCAATTAATGGTAGGATTAAATGTTAGTCGCCCGGATCTCCTTCTGGACCACTCAGCCTTAGCCCCATTGCCTGCTTTTGCCTTGGCTAGCACCATGATTTCCCATTGTGCTGGACTTCTGAGCAAGCTTCTCTTAGCCCCTCCCTCAGAGAACACAGTCAGCAGGCTTCCTTGGCAGCCTCTGCTCACTGAAGAGGAGTTGTCGGTGTTTGACTCTGCTGTCAACAGCATGAGCTGCATTAGCAGCTGCTGGGGGCTTTGGGCGAGCAGTAAGTGGTGAGAGAGAATCTTGGCTTCACTCTGCCCACGTTTGTGCTGGCGTGTGCATGTGCATGCGAACGCTCGTGCATGTGTGTATTTGTACAGGTACACGTGTGGGGGTGTATGTGTACATGAGTGGATCTGCATGTGGAGGCCAGAGAACAATTTAGAGTGCTATTCCTCAGGTACCACCCACCATTTTTGTTGTTGTTGTTGTTGTTTTTTAATATTCCTCTCCCCCCCCCCCCGTGTGTACATGTATGTGTATGTGTGTGTGTGAGTCATATGTATGAATGCATGTGACACAGTGAGTATGTGGAGGGCAGAGAACAACTTTGTGGATTTTGTTCTGCCTTTCTACCTTTGGATGGCTTCTGGGTCCCTAGCTTTATTTTATTATTATATTATATTTTATTTTATTTTATTTAGACAGAGTCTCTTATTGGCTTGGATTCTGTTAATCTGGCTGGTGAGGGAGCCCCAAGGATCTACCTGTTTGCGTTTCAGCACCAGGCTATTACAAGTGTGTGCCGCAATACTTTACATGGGTTTTGGAAATTGAGTTTAGGTCCCCATACTTTTAAAGTAAGTGTCTTACTGACTGGGCTGTCACCCCAGAACTCTATAATGGACTCTAAGTGTGGATCTTGAGGATTTGGTATTGATGCAGGCACTCTGTGACTCTTTTATACCGGCAGCTCTGGCCTTCCCCAGTGACTCTAAAATAAATTTCAGATATGCTGTTTCAAACATGTACTTCATTAGGTATCTCTGAAAGAAATGCTACACTTTAAAAAGGATACACAAGTCTTTGAAAACATCTCAATATATTGTAACAGTGGCTTTTAGGTATCATGTATTTAGCTAATGTCAAGACTTTTCCTCATTTTTTTTTTGGCAGAGTCCAATTGTGCTTTGTTGACAGTCTCCATGAAGCAGTTGGCTAGCCCTCTCTCTTCTTTCAGATTTCATCCATTACCATGTATTTGTTGCAGAAGCTGAGACATCTGTCCTGTATATGTTCCTAGTTTTCTGGATTTTGCCACATTTGGTCACTCTGGCAACTGGTCGCATTTGAGGCCCCTGAATCAGGATGTGTACATCACTGGGATAGGTTTCTGATGCTCGGAAATGTAGGTGGAGATACATAACTACACCTGATGTAGATACTCAGTGGGAAGGCCTAACGTGTAGGACCTGGGAGAAAACTCCTGGATGAATAGAAAGTACCATGGAGAGACTTTGCACTCTGAGGGCAAGCAGGGGATCAGCTTTCAAGGTGGCTGGAACAGCGTATGCAAAGGCCCTAGGGGCTTGAAACAGTACGTTCAAGGTTCCTGCCCCTTGCTCTGTGCATGCCAGCAAGCCTAACCCTTTTCCACTGGTCTTGTCTCTCTGAAGACGTTCAAATTTCTCTCTTTAGATGGAAGGAAGGAAGGAGCGTCTTCTTTTTCTTCAGTGTGCTTTCGGTTTCTTCACCAGCTCCTTGATAGACACTTTTTCATCCTGATCGCTCCTGTCTGGGTACCCTTTACCCTTACAGGGAGCCCTTTGAAAGTCCTTTCTATCTCTCCCTGCTGGGTATGCCAGCATGTTTCAGGGAACACAGAGCCAGAGAACACTCCGGACAGAATGAAGCTATCTAACTCTGGGTTGGTTGGAATGACTGAGTGTTAGGCTTGCCTGAAAATGCTCACTGCTCTCTCCAGCGCACAATGAGAATATAAACAGGGCGGCTTTGGGCAGGCAGCTCTCTCAGATTTTCTTGGTGACACCCACTCATTTAGCCACCATACTCTCCACGAGGCTCCACTATCTGCCTCTTCTAAAGCAGGCAGGGGCTTCTAAAGCAGCCGTGGTGGGGTTCTCTGGCCTGTGATAGGGACACGGGCGTCCTCTAGGCACCTGATATTTGGTAAAGGCCCAGGTGGGTTAGTTATTAACCTGCCATGCACTCTCAGCTGCCCATCCCTGGCTTTCATCTGCCGCAAGCCTTTTATTGTTTCTATGGGCTGGGGCTTGAGACCAAGGCTCAAGCAGCCTGCTCTGTATCTGTTAGTCCGCACCAGTACACTTTGATGACAGTGAGGATGGCTGGTCAGAGTTCAGGGAGGGGCCCAGGCTGGCTTGGAACTGGGGTCCAGGTCAGGCATATTAGCCGCCAGTGGCAGATCTAGTAGGGCAAGGAGATTTTATGGGATCAGGACTGTCTTAATGGGAATAGGAGGAATCTAAGCTTGGGAACATGTTTTCCAGGATACACTGCTATTCTAGAACTAGGGGTTTGTTGATCTTGAATCCAGAAAGCCTTAGCACTGTGAGGAAGGGCAAGATCCACTGCCCCCGACCCCAGTTTTGCTGTAGAGCAGAATGAACCTGTAGTCTTAGCCAAGTGTGGAGGTACATGCAGGCATGCCTGTCCTGTAATCTGGGTCCTGAGGAGGCCAAGGCAGGAGGATCATTACACAGTGGAGGGCAGCCAAGGTTACGTCATGAGACCCTGTCTGTAAAAGCAGTAGCATCTAAAGTAAAATCTATATAGTCTTGCTGGGCAGTGGTGGCACTCTTTAATCCCAGCACCCTGGAGACAGAGGCAGGTGGATTTTGTGAGTTTGAGGCCAGCCTGATCTACAGAGTGAGTTCCAGGACAGCCAGAGTTATACAGACAAGCTAAACCTTAAAAACAGTAACAACAAAAACCCAAACCAAACCAAAAAACTATATAGTTTTTTCATTAAAGAGACCATAGTCTCAGGCTGGTGAGATGACTCAGCAGGTAAGAGCACTGACTGCTTTTCCAAAGGTCCTGAGTTCAAATCCCACAATCATATGGTGGCTCACAACCACCGGTAATGAAATCTGACACCCTCTTCTGTTGCATCTGAAGTCAGCTACAGTGTACTTATATAATAATAATAATAAATAAATCTTTGGGCCGGAGCAAGCAGGGACTGAGTGGGCAGGGCCTACCGGAGGGAGCAGAGGTCCTAAAAATTCAATTCCCAACAACCACATGAAGGCTCACAACCATCTGTACAGCTACAGTATACTCACATAAATAAATAAATAAATCTTAAAAAAATTAAAAAGAGATCATAGTCTCTTCATTAAAGAAAAGTGGAAAGCTTGTGTGTTGTCTTTGTGTGTATGTGTGTTTGTGTGTGAGACAGGTGCCCAACGGAGGTCAGAGGACAACCTTCCGTATTTGTCCTTGACCTTCACTTTGAGGCAGGATCTCTTTACTGTTTACTGAATGTCCATCAAGCTAGCTGGCCTGTGAGCTTCCAAGAATTCTCCTGTCTCTGCCTCCCATCACCTTGTAGGAATGTTGAGAATGTTGAGATTGTAGATGTGTGTGCAGTTCTGCACCTCGCTTTTTAATGTGGGTTCTGAGCATTTGAACTCAGGTCCTCACGCTTGCACAGTGAGAAGTTACCCACTAAGCCCTCTCCCTGCCTTGTGTTCTCTTTTAAAAGAAAAAAGGATCGTGTGCACTAGAATTACTTTAATGTGCCGTTTAATTTATTCACTCACAGGGAGTTGAGCCTTTCCCATTCAGGAGTTGCCCAGATGGCTAGAGTATTCCATTTACCAAAGAGACCTGTCCTATTACAGCTATTTCATCTATCAAAAGAAATAAACCACAGTGCCCCTAGCTTATGTAAGACCCTCTGTGGGGTTGGCAGATGCTCAGAAGCAGAGCCCCACATCCAGGAGCACATGCAGGGTAGGGTACAGGATTGTCCTTGACATGCTTCCTGCTCCTTCTGCAAAGGAGACGGTGGCTTGTTTTGATGTCCTAGGTGAACCTGCTACAGGTTTACTACTCTCCCAGATTCCAAGACTCCCACCAAAAGGACACAGCTCCGTGGTGTGTATCCCTTCCCAGTTGTCCCAGACTTCAAATGATCTGGGATCTTGGATCATCTCTGTGCAGTGTGCCAGCCTTCAGCACATTGTGGCCTCAGTCCTTGGGTTATAATGATGTTTTTAAATTTTTTACTTATTTAGTTTATATGTATGGGTATTTTGCCTGTATGTATGTCTGTGCGTCATGGGCATGCCTGGTGCCTGTGGAGGCCAGAAGGTGTGGGATCCCCTGTTACAAACAGTTGTGAGCTGCCATGTGGGTGCTGGGAATTGAATGTGGGTCCTCTGGAAGAGTAGCCAATAATGGCCTTAACTACTGAGCTATCTCTCCAGCTCATGGAATAGTGATTTTAAAAATTTTCATATATTCTAGAATCTCCTGGGGAGCTTTTTAAAGTGCATTTTCTGGGACACACCTCAAGTTCTTAATAACCCCCAGGATTACTGGATAAGGGTGGGGCAGGATGCTATCCTCAGAATGTTTCAAGGTTTCTAGGTGATTTCTTGGGCATCATTAAAATGGAGAACTAATGTTTCACAGGTCCACATCTTAACAGCTGTGTGTGTGTGTGTGTGTGTGTGTGTGTGTGTGTGTACATATCAGGTTCTTCCCTTTCCTAGCTTTATTTTGTACTTGTGGTACCTCTCTGGCAGAGTTTTAGGTGTTCTAATTTTAGGGGCACTCTACAGCAAGATTTTGGCCCTATACCCATAGCTAGAACCAGTAGAACCAGACTTGAACCATTTTCAGGTGCAAAATTAACAGCCCCGCAGTCTCTGTGACTCTCACCTGAGTCAGTACCCACTTACCACCCAGACTGCCTGTTTGCCTCCCTTTTGTTATCTGCCTTTTTCTTTTTCCTTCCTTCCTTCCTTTCTTCCTTCCTTTCTTCCTTCCTCCCTCTCCCCCTTTTTTCCTTTTTTTCCTGAGACAGAGTTTTGCTATGTAGTTTAAAGGCTACCCTGGAGTTCACTGTGTATCTCAGAACTGGCCCCAAACTCACAGAAGTCCTCCTGCCTCAGCCTCCTGGGTGCTAGGATTCAGGCATGTATTGGTATTGACCTCTTTTTAGTTGACTCTTACCTCTTCAGGGCCCTGCTATCTCTCCAGGCTCACTCATCTCAGCTGGAACTTGTCATTTGCCATCCCCTGACCCTCCTTCCTTTCCTTCCTGGGAACTTGTGGGAGGGACACTTTTGCCACAGGCAGGTCTAACGCTTTTCGTGGGATAGCTGTTCTTTATATCCTCATTAGAATAATATATAGCTCTACTAGCCTTTTATTTTTGCAAATGATTTCTCATTGTGGTGAAACTGGTATGGCATAAAGTTTAAGGTGAATGGCACCTGTTATATTCAGTGTTGTGTACCTTGTACCCATTAAGCAGGCACTCCCCACTGCTCCTTTGCTCTAGGCAACCTAATCTTTTGTCTTTGTGTCTTTGCTGTCGCTGGGCATTTAAGTAGACTCCTACCATGGGTGGTAGTTTCTGTCTGCCTGCCTTGACTTAGCATAATGTCTTTAAGGTACACTAGACATTTTCCTTATTCATTACCGAGGTTTTATGGCTTAGTGTAGTCTGTGTCACAGATAGTCCGACTGGCACCCTTACGATACAAATGAGGAGATGGGATTATGGAACATTTAAGCCGCTCCTAGAGCACACATATCGAGCATACATAGTATATAAAGATCCCTGGCTCCCACACTGACCTGCTGTTGTCTCCTCTTAACCTTGACCCTTTGAGTCTGTGCTAGCTGTGCTGCTGTAAGCTCAGCTCAGCCTTTGAAGTTAAAGGGTAAGAAAGAAACTTTATGAGGGACTCTGAAGTCTATGCATAGCATATGATACGGCTCTGGGAGCAGAAGTCACCTATGCTGCTTCACAGGGAGCTGCTGAGCAGGACTGTTAGTTCAAAGTTCTTGGCTTAATTAGACTGGGTCAATTGTTAAATGTTGAGTCTTGAGCTGTGTGTATGGTGTGATAAGCCAGCTGGTTTTGGAAGAGTACTGTTTGTTGAAAATGATATGAGGGCTCCTGAAGGTAGCAGTTACCCCCAAATAAAGGTATTCCTCAAAAGCTGTGTTTGTGCTATACCAGCAGAGCTTCAAGCTGAATGCAAAGCCACTCTGATGCCACTCCATAGCCACCCAGTGCTTTACAAGGTTTTGTTTCCCTGTGGTTTTGGTTTTTTGAGACAGGGTTTCTCTGTGTAACAGCCCTGGCTGTCCTGGAAATCACTCGGTAGATCAGACTGACCTCGAACTCCGAAATCCGCCTGCCTCTGCCTCCCAAGTGCTGGGATTAAAGGCGTGCACCACCACTGCCTGGCTTGTTTCCCTGTTTTATGGAGGGGCCAACAGAGGTGTCAAACAGTAAAGTCTCATCTGGGATCTTGCCTCTAGAAATGAGATGGGCCCAGGAAGCCTGGCTTCAGCTTTCTGTGTTTCATCTTTCAATATTTTCTTTAAAATTTGGGGTGGGGGAAGTTTGGTAAGGTGACTCAGTTTGTAAAGAGTTTGCCAAGCAAGCATGAGACCCTGAATTTGGATCCATAGTGCTGTGTAAAAAGCTCAGTATTATGTGCCTGCAATTTCAGGGCTGGGGAGCCAGAGACTGGCAGACCCTGAAGCCCTCTCTGGTCCAGCTAGGATGATTGGGTGACTGTAGGTTAGTGGGACAGAGTGTCTCAAAACCAAACCAGTCAACAAAGGATGGGGTTGAGAATGTGGGGTATAGGAGAGGCAAGAGGGGACATACGGGAAATGGAAGAGGAGACTAGAGCTATGCTATACAGGGAGATTAGCAAGGTGTGTCGGAGAGATGGGGAAAGATGATCTACTAAAAACATATTTATTTTAAAAATGTTATAATGATGGTCTGGAGAGATGGCTCAGCAGTTCTTTTTCTAGAGGGCACAGGTCAGGATCCGATATTGGCTTCTGACCTCAGCTGGTGCCAGGCATGCATATGGTGCACGTACATGCATACAGGCAAAATGACCATACACATAAAATAAATAATTCTAAAGTATTAAAGCAGAAAATGTCACAATGCTCTCTATTACTTTGTATACTAACTTAAAAAATGAAAGCAAGGTTGGAGAAGTAACTGAGCCAGGATGTCATGCTCTGGCCTCCATACTCCCATGCACCCCATCACATACAGTTCCCATACATCAACACAACCCCCTCCCCTCCCCATTTTGGGCAATAACATACATTTCTTAGACTATGAGAACAGAGCATCTGGTTGCTTGGATAGAAAAAGGAAGAAAAAAATAGTTTTCTATTAGAAGTGGTGTTTACCTGTCATGACAATTCTATGGTTTTAAATCGAGAGGGAGAACATTTTTCCCCAAGACCACAAAAAATGCAACCAGTCACCTTGTCCATACCTTTAAGAAGGAAACTCACGGGGCTGGAGAGATGGCTCAGCGGTTAAGAGCACCGACTGCTCTTCCAGAGGTCCTGAGTTCAATTCCCAGCAACCACATGGTGGCTCACAACCATCCGTAACAAGATCTGACAACTTCTTCTGGAGTGTCTGAAGACAGCAACAGTGTACTTACATACATGAAATAAATAAACAAATGAATAAATGAATAAATTTAAAAAAAAGAAGGAAACCCATGCAACAACACATGTTGTCAGTCTTTACACTGCACTGCCTCTTATGTTTTTGTTGTCAGTCTTCACACTGCACTGCCTCTTACATTTTTGGAATAGTTGAGGGAGTCTGGTCCTTGTCATGGGGAAGGGGGACCCTTAAGTTGTCTGTAGTGACACAGGAATCCAAGGTGGACCGGGTGGAAAAGACACTTATTGGGTGCATATGGCTCCCAGTAGGAGCAAGGCTTGGTCTGTAAGGTTCTGTGGATCTTCCTGAGTCCTTGCAGCCCTCTCCATGAGAACCCCACCAGGCATGGTGCAGTTGATGTTATTTGGCTGAGGAGATCACTGTCATGGGATGGGTCAAGCCCCTCCTCTCTCACTTACATATTGACATTCTAGTCCCTATTATGGGTTAAGGCCTTTCAAGAGACCATTCAGGTAAACCGAGGGCGCGGAAACAGTCCTCAGTCCAACACTTGACTGTTCTCTTATGTGAACAGGGGATCAGGACACAGACACGCAGGGACCACTAAATGAACAAGGAAAGAGGCCTCCAGACGAACTAGCCCTGTTTCTACCATGAATAGGGAGGAAATACATTTCTGTTGTTTCAACCCTGAGTCCATGGTGTTTTGTTCTGACATCTTGAACAAACTGATATTGCGGCTGAGACCTAGAGAATTCTGCTTGCTCTTTTGACTTTTGAGCTAGCTACTGGCCAAGTCGCCATGCCTTTTCTGATGGCCACAGTATGACGTGGAATGATAAGCACTCTCCCAGCTGGACAAATGAAGCTCCATGGGATTCAGTGGGAGGGAAAGAGGCTTTGGTTGGGGATGGTTTTGAGGGGGAGGTGACAGACTTCATGTAGATGGTCCAGGTAGGAACAGCCTCTCTGAGGAGGTCATGCAGCAGGGGCTCCCAGGAGGCTGAGCCTGAGGAGATGGGCAGGAAAGCTGTGGCCACTGAGTGCTCTGGAGCAGTGGAGGTAGGAGTTGTAGGGTGCTAGACAGCCTGCCTGCAGGCACAGGTGAGCTGAAGTGCAGTGGTCAGTTAGCTTGGTGGTGGGCCTGTGAATTTGGTGGTTGGATTTAATGGTGGGACTTATGGTAAAGAGCAGATGTCTTCCTGTCTATGTATGGCAAGTTGCTGAGATTGAGAGCTCAGGAGGAGAACATCTTAAAGAAGGGTCACTGGTTCTTTGCTTTTGTAAAGTTTGGTGTGTGTGTGTGTGTGTGTGTGTGTGTTTAAGGTGCCACAACCCCATGGCACCTTTATTCTTCGTTGGTTTACATGAGGCCAGCACAAGAGACCAGTAGGTCAGACCCCTAAGGAGAGATCTAGGAAGATTTGAATGGAAACTGTAGCCAGGAGGTCCAGTGGAGGAAGTGAAGCACAGCCATAGTGGACCTTGTGAGGTACTTTCCCTGCCAGGCGCCAGCTACTTGCTTCCTGTGAACTCTGAACCCAGAGTAGCTGAGCATGTGTGTAGTGTCACTGTCACCAGCTGGTACAGGTGATGAAAGAGAGGCAATGCCTACTCTCTGCTCTGTTGCCTTACACATGCAAGGTATCAACACTTTCCAAGGAGAGAGAAAAAACAAGCAGGCATTTCTTAAGTGGTGCTGTGTACGGAATTGAGCCAGGTACCAGACAGAGTCGAGACTGCCTAAGAAGGGTATCTTTCCCCACGTTACTGGCTAGTTAGTAAGAAATGGGGCCGTCTGCAATCGCAGAGAACACTTCGGGTTTTATATAGTTTTACCATGAATTGTTGAGAACACGGGAGGGGACAAAGAGACCAGGAAAGTCCACCCTGCTTTTTCTGAGGATGGCAAAAGCCAGCTCTGTCAGAGCACTGGGACAGATGCTATGGACACAGCAGGGAAAGAAACTGGAGTCCGTGACATAGACACAGGGAAGACAGCTTGGCTCTAGCAGTTCATTAAGAACCATACTTCTGAGTCCCGGTGGGGATTATACCTGAAACATGGATTTCAAGGCTTGCTAGGTATTTATAGAGGGAAGTACAGGGGAGGTGACAGAGATGTGCGGATGCTGGCTTGGCTTAAGCTTGATCTTATCTTCCTTTCTTCTTTTAAAAAAATAGGACATAAATCTCATTGTGTTGCCCAGGCTGGCCTGGAACTCCTGGGCCCAAGTGGTCATCCTGCCTTAGCCTCCATGCCTGGTGTATACCCCTGTGCCAAACTCAGAATGAATTGTGAAGATGAATTTTGGTATTCATGCCTGTTATCCTGGCTGCAATTAACCTCACTGGAAAGGGGAGCTTGTGCTTCCATTTATATGCGGGTCTGAATGGGCAGAGCTCATCCTTGGACGAGGCAAATCAGCATAGCTGCTGCCTCTGGTAGATGGAGGAGGGAGAGTCACTCAGATGTGTGCATTTCTATAGAGACACTGCTTAGTGCATGTCCCAAAGAATTCTTTTAAATCGATGAAGGGGGGTGGGTGGAGATGGCATGGACCAGTGACCATGGCTAAAGCCAAGGGGACAGGTGTTTGTATTCCATCGACCTTTCGTCTGACACTGCCCATGATGTATTTTCTTTTAGTGGTGTAAATAGAGGCAGTTGATTAAGAAAGGGAAAGCGCAGCCTCCCTGAGGGTGGCTGTGGGCTAGTGAGCAGGGAAGACAAGCACGGAAAAGCCAGTGGGGAGCTGTAAAAATAAGCAGTCTATCTAGTCCTCTGTTGACTCCGCCTTCCTGGAAATCTGTCTGCTGTACCCAGAGGAGGGCACGGAGGAGCAGGCCTGTCTTCCTGGCCATCATCTGGGTTTGCTTGTTTTCTGCTTTCCTGGGCACTGAGAACTTTGGCTTCTCCCGCTGTCCTCTGGCACTGGCCAGTCCTTTGCCCATCCCTGTTATCAGGAAACAGACCCTCCCTTCCGCTGACTTTGACCGCTGTACCACCCATCATCGAGTGTCCTTATCTCCTCCCTGCTCTATGTCCCAGGTCTTTCTCTTCTGTGGGTGAGCACACAAAAGGGGAATTCACTGGATCTCATTTCTCTTCCTTTTACAATTGTAAAGTGCCACCTGTGCCTTTGTTCGAGGATGCAGGCTGGGCTGGGAATCCAGGGTGCTCTCCCCACACTCTGGTGAAAGATAAACACCCTGTGATTTTCCCTAGGTATGGGCTTCAAAACAGACACAATAAATCTGTGGTGCTGAGGGAAGGGGGGAAGAGATGAAATCTGGGAAGAGGCACACGGAAGCCTCCAGCAGGCCCAAGTTAAACTGGGGAAGGTTTGGTTCCTGTCCTGGAGGGTGTCTGCCCAGGCTGTCCACACTGGGGAATGCCTTACTGGACCTGTGGATTTTCTATGTATGTCACACTTCAGTCTTTTTTTTTTTTTTTTTTTTTAAGGCAACTAGAGGTCTAAGCAAAGTCTTAAAACAATACTATCCATTTTATATAAAAATTTGTCTTTCTAGATTTTCATCAAACACTGGAAAAATGTGATATGTATTCTGCCCTGCCTCAGAGTGGCAGTTGATTGGGTCTTTGTGGTGACCCCATCCCACCCCTTGTGATCAATTTTTGGTCTCTGCAGCATCCACTATAAGTCGCCCAGAATGTGTGGCAACCCTGTTATTGATGTTTCTCTTCCTTTGCATGGTCTAAGTTTCTTAGAAGGCATGGGATTAGGGCTGGTTCAAGTCTGGTTCGGTGCCAGGGCCTTGGGACCCGTGTCATTCCAGGTGTGTTCTACCTGAACTGGTGGAAGTTGAGGTTAGTTTATGACCAACCTGGGCAGTTACTATATTTGTTCTTAGGTGTTTGGTTCTGTAAATAATTTCCTACATGTGCATTCTATTTTCAAGTAACATTTCACAATAGTCCTGGTTCACGTTCCTGCCCTGCTTGGCATTCCATTGTCCCTTACAAAAATGCATATGTAATTGGGGTGTTTCCACCCCCTACACACACACTTAATGGCTGGGCGAAGCAGACTTTGTATGGTGAACTTGGGCCAAAAAAATTTTTTTTAAGATTTATTTATTTATTTTATGTATATGAGTACACACTGTAGCTGTACAGATAGTTGTGAGCCTTCATCTAGTTGTTGGGAAATGACTTTTAGGACCTCTGCTCACTCTGGTTGGCCCCGCTCGGCCCCGCTCGGTCTGGTAGACCTTGCTTGCTCAGTCCCTTGCTTGCTCTGTCCCAAAGATTTATTTATTATTATAAATGAGTACACTGTAGCTGTCTTCAGATGCACCAGGAGAGGGTGTCAGATCTCATTACAGGTGGTTGTGAGCCTCCATGTAGTTGCTGGGATTTGAACTCAGGACCATTGGAAGAACAGTTGGTGCTCTTACCCACTGAGCCATCTCACCAGCTCAAGATTTTTTTTGTTTGTTTGTTTTTTTGAGACAGGGTTTCTCTGTATAGCCCTGGCTGTCCTGGAACTCACTCTGTAGACTAAGCTGGCCTCGAACTCAGAAATCCACCTGTCTCTGCCTCCCAAGTGCTGGGATTAAAGATGTGTGCCACCTCTGCCTGGCTCAAGACTTTTTTTTTTAAAGATTTATTTATTTTATATATGTGAGTACATGGTTGCTGTCTTCAGACACACCAGAAGAGGACATCAGGCTCTCAACCGCTGAGGCCTCTCTCTAGCCCCTACAGCCAAGGTTTTATTTTATTTTATTTTATTTTATTTATTTATTTTTAAATATTCTCTCTTTTTTTTAAGATTTATTTATTATTATCCATAAGTACACTGTAGCTGTCTTCAGACGCACCAGAAGAGGGCATCAGGTCTCATTACGGGTGGTTGTGAGTCACCATGTGGTTGCTGGGATTTGAACTCAGGACCTTTGGAAGAGCAGTCAGTGCTCTTACCTGCTGAGCCATCTTTCTCCAGCCTCAGCCAAGGTTTTAATCCCAGCAACTCACACTAATTGCAAACCATATGGGGGAGGGGGAGAGACATTTTGATGTTTCCCTTGCAGACCCAAACCTAAGGAGAGACTGAGTCACACATCTTCCTTTTCTCCATGTGAACCTGTGGTTCTCTCCGCTGCCCTCTTCTTTCTGCTTGGCCACTGAGCTTCACGCCTAGCTTCTCCCTGCCTCTCCTCAGACAGGCAGTGACTTTTACTCTTTTTGTTTTTGTTGTTAGCTGGTTTGTTTGTTTGAAACAAGCTGTCCCTCTGTAGCCCTGGCTGACCTGGAACTTGCTTTATACACCAGATAATTCTTGAACTCATAAGAGATCCACCTGCCTCTACCTCCTGAGTGCTAGGATTAAAGGTGTGCACCATCACACATGGCTCCTTTTTAAAAACAAAACAAAACAAAAAAGATTTATTTATTCTTATTTTATGTGTCTGCATGTTTGGCTGTTTGTAAGTACACCGCATGTGTAGCTGGTAGCTTTGGAAACCACAAGAGGGTATAGGATGCTCTGCAGCTAGAGTTAAAGTAGCTGTCAGCTGTCCTGTGGGTGCTGGGAACTGAATCTGGGTCCTCTGCAAGAGCAACAAGTGCTCAGAACAGCTGAGCCACCTCTCAGCCCCTGCATTAAAAACAAAAACTAAAACAACCCCCCAAAGCAAAACCCAAACAACAAGAACAACAAAACTATGGAGTCACCACCTCCGACCCCCAAAAAAGAAAGATCAAAAGTTAAAACCCATCTCTAAAACCAGCTTCATTTTTATGTGCCGGCATCAGATGAATGGATAAAGATGCCGCAGTTATAGTTTTAGGACTGCTGGAAACACAGATGGTGTTAAAAGAAGTCTCCTTGGCTTTTCTATTCATTAACCTTATTGAACCATTTACACACACTCAGTGTAATCCTCGCTGTGTGTAACAATTGGTGTTATTCTCTTTTATAGACCGTCAGAGACCTAAGGAGCATTGTGTGCATTGTTGTCTGTGGCCAGGAAGCCACCAGGTTTCCTCTTCGGCACCAGTGCCTAAGGGCTGCCATGCCATGCCGAGAAGGGCCTTGCTTACAGTGGGGTGGGTAGAGAGGTCCTGGACACACGTTCTCCCCCCTGGAGCGGGATGTGCTGAGTGCGCTTTCTCATTTTGCCCCCACTCCCCTTGGCTGCACAGGCTCCACCTTATAGATGAAGCAAACCTACAAGGTGCAGGGTCTGAGTCTGACCATGCTGGCTGTAGGCCTTGGGGCCTAGAGTCCAACCTTCCCTAACTGGAAGCCCCAGTCCCTCCCTCTGTCAGTTGGCTAGAGCTACTAGAGCAGTGTGCCACCTGCTGGGAACTGTAAACAGGGAAGTCTGCTGGCTTCATTCTTGGAGCTGAGACCACAGTGCTGGTGGCACTTTTCCTGTCCTCCCGTGGACTTTCCTCAGGGCATGTTCATCCCTTGTGTCTCTCCTGTGTGTCCTGTCCTGTTCTCTACTCTCTTCTTCTTCTTCTTTTTCACTTGTATTTAGTGTGTGTGTGTATGTGTGTTTTGT
>NW_022196900.1:17877993-17892446 GCF_008632895.1 Mastomys coucha | reverse complement strand
AAAATGTGGTGGTCAGAAGACAACGTTGGGAATCAGTTCTCTCCTTCTACCATGTAGGTTCTGGGACTGAACTCAGGTCACCAGTCTTGACAGTAAGCACCTTTATTTATTGAGCCTTCTTACTCAGAGAGTCTGCTCTCTCTGTAGACACAGGTGGCTTAGGGCTCATCATGATAGCCTTATTCTAACCTGACTCCCTTAAATGCCCCGTTTCCAAGTACTGTGACATTCCGAGGTCAAGGCTTCTATGTAAGAATTTCAAGGGTCAAAGTGCAACGTACAAGTTGGCCTACAACACTGCTCAGCCACATAACCTCAAGAAGTACATCTCCACCCTCTGCTGATAGGCATGCTACCTAGAATGAGGCTACTGCCACCTCTAGGTGTGTCTTGTGGGTAAACCGGGGCAAGGTTCTGATAAGGTCATCACTAGGTTTCGTGTAATTGTGAGAAGTCTTTACTGGTTAAAAAACTCTTAGACATCAGATTCCATATGAACTAAACAAGAGTCAGGACTTAAAACCCAAGCCCTTGTCTTTATTGCTCAGTGTTACTAGGTATACAGTCAGATTTGCAGCAGGTCCTGTAAAGGTGAACTGTGAAGTTGAAAGTTGTCATTAGAGTCAATGTTCCTATAGGACTGGGTTTAGGGAGTGCTGGGTATGAGGTGGCATGAATATGCCTCACCGTGTGTATGTCCAACAGCTTGTGTCTGGTATCTTTTCTCTTATACTTGTCTCAACTTTCTATTTTAACTTTTTTAGACAGAGTCTCTCGCTGAATCTTAAGCTGAGCAATTTCATTAGGCTGCCTAATGAGCATTGGGGATCCATTTGTCTCTGTGATCTACATTTCACACCCCCACCCCACAGCGAAGGTGGTGTAAATGCCTGGTCTCTCTCCTCCCTTCCCCTCCCTTCCTTCTACCCCTCTCCTTTTCATTCTAACATGGGTTCTAGCTATCCAAACTCCTGCTTTCAGGGTGGATGTTTTACTGGTTAAGTCATCTCCGTAGCTCTCAGAGCACTTTTCACATTTGGTCCAAAAGCCGTAGTTGCAGGACAGTTTTGGGGAACATCTACATCCACCAAAAGTTTGTTTTTTCTGCTCACAATTTCTTGGCTGGCTTTCATGGGGATGTGCTACATATTTATTGATGTGTAGTTATTTAGTTGTAGAATTGTAAGTGACAGGAGGTGTTTGCAACAAACCAAACCTTGTGCAGTTTATTCCCAGGCTTCCCTTCTCCCAGTGGCTTGTTTCAAGCCCCATCTCTGACACAGAAGACATCCATCTCTTAGTTGCATGTTACTGTTCCATTGGGCACCAGTTTATTTAATTTTACTTTTGTGTGTAGTGGTATGTTGGCTGCCTCTCCTTGCCTTATCTCTTGCTTGACAGAGGGAGTGAAGGAGTAAGCAAGAGAGCAAGAAGTGGGGGAGAGGGGAAGATGGAGAAAGAGAGAGGAGACAGAGAGAGAGAGAGGGAGGGAGGGAGGGAGAGAGAGAAGGGGGGAGAGAGAGAGAAAGAGCGCACTAGTAGTGCTCCAAACCAAGCACTTCTTCTTAAAGTGATATAGTTCTTAGCACCTAAGTATCTCTTTTTCCAGTGTCTCATGTTTGGCTTTCAACCTTTTGAGAGCAGAAGGGCAAAGCATGCCTCCTACTTGGCTGTCCTAGGCAGCAGAGTGCAAACTGTTCAAGACAGTCTTAAGAATAGCCATTGTCCTCAGAAGGCTCCAAAGTAGCTGCCTGCACTGATCTTGTTTGTCCCATCTGTCAGATGTAAGGTTTGAACATGTAAGTGTCTAGATCACTCCTGGGTTCTTAACTTGGTAACTTGGCTGTTGGAACCGGGTCTAGTTATTGTGGCCCTCCAAGGCTGTCCTCCTGTGAGCTTTGTTTCCTTACACATCCTGGTGTCTCATTCTTCTGGATGAAGGATGATCACACTTTAGTTCAGGGTCAGAGCTCAGCCCTTCAGAGATGTTCTGAGTGAGAAAGGCATTGTTTCTGTGCTATTAAATAATAAAGAAGGGTAACATCATGATGTCCAAAGCTAAAACTTTAGCTTTCATTCCTCTGCATGCTTTCTTTCTGTAAAAGTACCTCATTTTGTGTCTGTGAAATTAAGCACACTTGTGTAGGCTGCCCAAGGGGGCGGGCAGTGGATGGAACGGTGGTTTGAGGTGCATTCTTGGGTGCTGAGTTGGGTCTTATAGAAGTTTTGTACTGTATTCTGTTGTGATGATAAGGAATCAAACTAGCTGTTCATGACTTGAAGCAAGTTTTCTTGTCTGCCTCTCACAACCTGTTCATCTTTACTGTGGAAATGGGAATTTCTTTTCCTAACCAGTGGTCCTGATGCTGCAAGGCAGGGCTCAGCCTCATGTTGCTGCCACTGCCCAATCTCAAGTTCATGTATACCAGGCGAGACTTTGTTTAAATTCTTGCTCTGGGAAAATGTGGATATAGAGACTGCATGGAAGCAACTATAATATACAGAAAAGCCATTTTTTAATTTCCTGGATTGATTTGATTGGTTAATTGATCTCGAAGTACTAGGAATAAAAAACAGAACTTCATACATTCTAGGCAAGCCCCTTTACCTCTAATCCACATCTCTGACCCAGTTTCTGGGATATTTTAAAACAATTCTCATAATTGTGTAGGTTCTTGGTTCTTAATTGATCACCTCTAACAAATATATATGTTACAGATTTATCCGTATGTCATTATCATCTTCAGTACAAAATAGTGATCTCTTAATGTCACATATCACAACACTTAATCTTTCTTCTCTATTGGTCTAAAAAAACCCTTCTTACTCTTTTTCTCACTTGATTCAGGAGCCACTGTAGGTCACATGTTAAGTTTGGTAGATCTCCTGAGCTGACAAGCTGATTCTATTCTAACTCTTTCTGGAGCTGGCTAATGGTTTATCTAAGGCCCTCAGATAGGTAAGCATTTTTCTCCTAAACAGAATTAGTGGCCTTCAAAAAGGTTTCTAGTTTCTCTTTTCTTTCCTTTTCCCCAGTTCGTTTATCCCACTCCCTGCTCGCCTTTGTTTCCAAGCAGGTGATACTCCCGTTAGCATCACCGGATGGTATTTCTTGAAAAACTTGGCTTTAAATTTGGAAAAAGTTGACACGTATGAAATCTATTCTGTACACACATATGTCATACACACATGCTGTGTCTGGTTTTCATTCCACTTATCTGTTGTTACATAGTACATTTCCCAAAATGCTTTGGGTCTTAAACGCCTGATTCTTATGGTTTGTGGATTATATTGGTCAAGAGTTGAACCAGACCTCACCTGGCAACACCTTCTGCTCCTTGGGGCATCTGCTGAGGCTCTGCAGGGTTGCTCAGTAGTTGATAGACTAGGATGGGGTGGTGCCCTCTGTGTTTGGGTGACTGGAAGGCTGGCCCAGCTGAGAGAGTGGATAGGAACATCTGGACGTGGCTTGGAATGACTGTGTAGGTAGACTTACGTGCTGGATGGATCTTCCAGAGTAAGCGTGCAAGTGTGTGTGTGTGTGTGTGTGTGTGTGTGTGTGTGTGTGTGTGTAGGGGTGGTTATTACCTCATTTTGGAAAACACAAAACATCGACAATACCATGTTCATTTTGTTTGAAGCCATGCCAAGTTTTTCCAGATTCCAGGAAAGGGTACAGAGGCCCTTTCTTGGTGGGAATGGTGTGAGAGAATTTGCAGCCAGGTTGGTTGCAAGTGCTACCAATTAGAAGGAGAGTGTAAAAAATGATACCCAAAGTTCTTGCCACTTGGCACTTCTCAAGCCCTATGTACTTTGCTCATATTGTTGTGTCTGATGTTGATGTTTTGAGACAGGTTCTAACTGTGTAGCCCAGGCTGGTCTTAAACTGCAGCTCTTCTGTCCCCAGCCTCCTGAGTGCAGGGTCTATCGGCATGCATCTTGCTTGTATTTTATTGAATGTAGCATCTTGGCCTCAAACTAGGGATAGTCTTCTGGCCTCAGCCTTTTGGGTGCTGGAGTTATAGGCAGAGCTACCATATCCTAGCTTATTACTTGCCTTTTGTTTTTGGGGTGGTGGGGTTCAAGACAGGGTGTAACTCTGGCTGTCCAGGAACTCAGTCTGTTAGACCAGGCTGGCCTCGAATTCAGAAATCCGCCTGCCTCTGCCTCCCAAGTGCTGGGATTAAAGACGTGTGCCACCACCACCACCACCTGGCTATTACTCACCTTTTGATGGGAGACAGAAACCCCTGTGTGAAGGCGTCTGCCTAAAAGGTTATTCAGCATATATCCTATCCCTGTTCCTATTTGCTAGAGAACAGGGAGAACTTTGCGGGGCAGAAGAACTGTGACAGGTGACATGATAACATGGAATAGCTCCGGGCCATTGTGTGAGGGAGGTCTTTGCCAATGGGGGTAGTATATTAGGTAGTGAGGGGCCCGCTGGCAGTGTGAAGATCTCCCTGGAGAGTAGGAGGCATATGTGAAGTCTCTCAGGGCATCCGAAAAATTGAGCTTTGGGAGTCCTTTACCCTCTCCCAGCATCTTGAGGGATAAGTGGGAGACCTTCTCTCATACTGACTCTGGATGGAAGTGTAGGCAGACAGACAGGGAGCTTTCCAGAATACGTTATATATCCTCAAGAGGTTGGAAGTGTGGCTCAATGGAGAACATCTGCTTCCTGTGTGTGAGACTCTCAGCCTCATGTACTCGCACCCGGCCCTCCAGCCAAGAACATATTCATAGGAGCCAGGCCAGTAGAATACTGTGATCCTCACTGCATCCTGTAAGGGATGTGTAAAGGGAAGAGCTTTGAATCTCTGCCCAGATCTAAATGCAGCTTGGCCCAAAGACAGCTTATCAGCTGGGAACAGACTGGTCAATAGTTGATCGATAGTACAACACAAAGCCTCGGTGTTCTCCATTGATCTCTCCATTAGTTGCTGTTAGCATGCCAGTGGCTCTGTGGTGGGATAGCTCACAGCCCCTGTCCAGACTCCCCAGTGGCCCAAGAGGATCATGTGGGCCTGGCAGCAATCCCCCTTGGACTGACTGACTAGCCGAGATGGAAGTTCTTTTAAGAGGACTCTTCCTTCCTTGTTCAAAGTTAAGAGCAGTTGGGAATGTTGTTTCCTCTGATTTCTAGGAGATTGGTAGCTGGGCAAATCAGGAAATTAATAACATGTGCTCTGCGTTACCAGAATTCAATTTCTAGGAGCCACCCAGACTGTTGATGTTCAGTTCTCTGCAGTGTCTCAGCTTCTGTGTCAGTGTGCGAGCAGATAATTCACTTTCCACACTGTGTGACTTTCTAGATCTCCAGAGGGGGGTTTCCTCTCTTACCTGAGATCTGACTGTATGCCACTTAGAACCAGACCCATAAGCAGGTAGCATTTGGTATTCGTGTATTGAATTAGTCTTAGGAAAAAATTCTGTTTCTTGTCTCGTCTCGTCTCTTCTCTTCTCTTTTCCCCTCCCCTTCCCTCTCCTACCCCCCTCCCCTCTCCTCTCCCCCCCCTCGTCTCTTTTAAAGATTTATTTTATGTATTCACCATTGCTTTCTTCAGACCTACCAGAAGAGGGCATCAGACCACATTGCAGATGGTTGTGAGCCACCATGTGGTTGCTGGGATTTGAACTCAGGACCTCTGGAAGAGCAGTCAGTGCTCTTAACCACTGAGCCATCTCTTCAGCCCATTTTTTCTTTTTCTCTACCAAGAAAAAAAAACACCCAACAAAAAACCCAAAAACCCTTCTCTTTCTTCCTCCTTTTACTTCTTCCTTTACCTCTCTTTCCTTCCCTTTTCTTATCTTTCCCCTCTGAGACAAGGTCTGTCCAGATAGCTTTGGCTGGCCTTAAACTTGCTGTGTCGACCAGGCTGGCCTCAAGCTCTCAGAGATTCATCTGCCTCTGCCTCTCAAGTGCACTCCTTTCCTTTTTAAGGCAGAGTCTTACTGTGTCGCCCCAATTGGCCTTGAGCATGTTTAGACCTCCTGAGTACTGGGGTTAAAAGTATGCACTGCCATGCCCAGCAATAATATTACTTGTAAGATACTTGTTGCATGCACTCAGGGCCAAGGTGAGATGGCTAGAGCAGCTTTGGGAGAAGATTAAAAAGGGCTGTTCATTTAAAGCCAGGAAACCTTGGTGTTCCAAAGCTTGTTCTGCTAGGTGGAAGCAGCCGTAACCTGGTCACATGACTTCTTGAGGCCTAGCCTCCTTTTTGGGAGGAGGCATTATTTTGAGACAGGGTGGCCTCAAACTTGGGATCTTCCTGCCTCAGCCTTCTTAGAAGGCCCAGAGATATACACACCCCACTGGCTCACAATCCAGTTTTGATTCACTGAATCTTGCTAATGGCTAAAATAGTATTTTTCTTCTTTCCCACATGTGTATATGTACCATGCGCATACTTGGTGCTGGCAGAGGCCAGAAGAGGGAATTGTATTTCCTGGAACTGAAGTTACAGATGGTTGTGAGCCACCGCATGGGTGCTGGGAAACTCACCCTGGCTCCTCTCTGCAAGAGCAAACAGTGCTCTTAATCTCTGAGCCGTCTCTCTAGTTGCTGAAATAGTATTTCTTCCGCCGAGGTGACTTATTTGGTAATTTTAGTTGTTCTATGTTATGACATCCTTATCTTCTTTGTTTATGATGATTTATGTTAACAACAGCTTATCTTTGTTTATCACGATTTAGCTATGTTGACAGTGGGGACTTTTCTAGTTATTGTTACGCTCTCAAATTATTCATAGTAATTACTTGCAAAAGAAAGAGACTTACTTTTGGCCCGTGTTTACGCAGGTTATAGTCCAAGAGCAGCTGGCCCATTTTCTTTGGGCCTGCAGTAAGCTGGTGCCTAGCATGGTAGGATCAGGTGGCAGAGGAAAAACCATTTACATCAGGAGCCAGAAAGTGAAACTGGATGGGAGTGGGGTGAGCTTTCATAAATGCCTTCAAGGGCATGACCCCAATGACCTAGGCACACCCACCCTTCAACCCCCAAAGCTCAAAAGGTAAGCTTCTTCCAACAGTGTCACTCTGGGAGCCAAGTTCTCAACACGTGGGGACATGCCTAGGCCACTTGAGATGTGTGTGTCTCTAACAGAGAACTAGTTTTTTTACAAAGGTTCATAGAAAGCTGGCCAGCTGGGGCTCGGTAGTGATAGAACATCTGCCCAGCAGGTACAAGACCCTCAGAACCTCAAGTGAAAAGTGAAAAGAAAAGGTGTGGCAGTCCTGGAAGGAATGGAGAGATCCTGAAGAGACATTCTCGACTCTCTTCTTGGTCATCAAACTATTAAAGCAACAGTCCCAAGGAGTTAGAATTCCTCTAGAAACCTCTTGCTGGGAGAAGGACAATGTTGAAGTCTGGTGACAGCCAGAGAAGGAGCTTGTATCTACTCAGAGGACATTTCATACCCTTCTGACTACCACCTTGCAGGAGAGACTGGGACCCAGCATGGATGGGCCAGCGGTGGGTGGATCACACTTGGCCAGGACAACTTGCTGTAATTCTTGTCCTGATACCGTAGTTAAACCTAAACCTCATGTCAGGATCCTGAAGATGGACTTGGGGTAGAGGTAGGCAATGTTCTTATTAGCAATGTGTCCACATTGATGACATCTCCTTTCTGAGCTGAGCTTCTTAGGACCGACCACCAGGGCTCAGGCACTGACCTAACAGCTCTGTTCACAGAAGGAAGGAGGTAAGGAAAGGAGGAGGAGACAAGCAAGAAGAGAGAGAAAACTGGCAGGACTGGCAGGGGCTGGGAGCGGGAGGGCCAGTGACTAATCATGAAAGTAGCACTTCCCAGAATCTGTGGGCTCTATCCTCCCGGTAGGGGCTTCTGAGAACTACCAGCTGTGAAGCCAACTATTATCCCAGGTAGGGCTCTGAAACACATTCAGACTGGGGGGTATTAACACATTAGAAAAGGCAACTGATCTTTAGGGATCAACGCAGGTTTACAAAAATCCCCAAACCACACTAACCTCAAACTTTCTTTTGATGGGATTGTTAGACCTCAGATACCTTGAGTTGTAGTAAGATTTGACTGAAAGCACATGGCGTTAGGCCTGTGTCCTGCCAGGAGATAGACGGTGTGGGTGAAAGTGCTCTTGCTCTATTAGGGGTGGGGCACCAGTTGACATGCGTGCCCACTTGCTTTCTTGTTGATAGAGCTGTTGAGCAAGGCGGACAGAAGGGACGAGATGGTTGCCGTTTTCTCAAGAGTGGTGAAGGTCATGTTTGGTTTGCTGGAGGGGTCACAGAACTGGGTTTCTAATTCAGTGTGTGTCCCATAGAGCACAGGGCACCCGCCTGTGTGGAACAACTGTGCATATTCATAACCAGGCCGGAAGCCTCTCACCACACAGGTGCCTTTAATGAGGCACGATGGGTCCGGCACTGCCATCTCCACCCAGGCCTACCCGGAGTGCTTCTACATGCCATAAAAATGAGATGGATAGCTGAGAGATGGATTCTAAATGCACTTAACATAGACTAGATCTCAGGCCAATTTAAGGATGATGAAACATAGTGGGAGCAAATTTGAAAACAAAAAACCAGCTGTTCTTTTCCTCAGAAATCATGAGGGTAGGGGATGATAGGGGATGGGATACAACTCAGTAGATGCTTGCCTTGTTTGTTCAAGGCCCTGGGTTTGATCCTCAGCACTTCAGAAGTGGTTTTAAATGTTTGTTGTTGTTTGATTGGTTTGTTTTTTAACCCTTGCATGGGATTCCGAAATTTATTTAAAAAACAAAACAAAACAAGGTGGTATATGCCTGTCATCTCAGCACTCAGTGAGTGGAGGCAAAAGCACAGTAGTTGCAGCCTGCATTACATAGTGACACCTTGTGTGATGCTTTGAATAAAAATGGCCCCCATAGGTCCTTAGGGGGTGGAGGTGTGAACTCATTGGAGTAGGTGTGGCCTTGTTGGAGTAGGTGTGGCCTTATTGGAGGAAGTATATCACTAGGGGACAGGTTTTGAGATCTCAGAAACTCAGACCCCAGGACAGTTGCTCACTGTCTCTTCCTGCTGCCTGTCCATCCAGCACATGTCTGCCTGTGTGCCACCAGGCCTCCCATCATGATGATGATGGACTAAACCTCTCAACTGTAAACCACCCCCTTTTTAAGATTTGCCTTGGTCATGGTGTCTCTTCACAGCAATAGAAGCCCTAACTAAGACACCTTGTTTAAATAAAAGAATGCATTTCCTAACATGTATAAAGCCCTGGATTTGGTCCCCAGTCCAGCATTCAAAACCAAATAAGTAAATAGGAAATATACAAATAAGAACATTTTCATTAGCCTTAAAGAGAGGCCACAGTGGGATACAACTTCTAAAACACCAGTGTAATCATGTGTGTTAGAGCTGACAAGGGGTCTGGGTGGGTGATGGTTGTACTAGAGTTTTGCTCTCAGGTCCCAGCCAGCTGTGGAGAATTCCTAACAGAATTAGAATGGAGAGATCAGACTTCTGAAACAGTAGGTCATTCAAAAACCTTTGTGGGGGACCGCGGATTCTCCTTAATCTATCAGCGCTAATGCTTATGTCAGCCTCCAAACCCCAGATGGCAGTGAAGCAAAAAGATGAGCAGGGAAGGGTGCTGGGCCTAGAGTTCAGTTTGCCTCAGGTGAGGATAGGAAGGGGGGGTTAGGAGGGGTTGGGGAAGGGCATTGTGGGCAAAGGAAAGGACACAAGTCAAGCTGTAGAGTTAGGGGCTGCTATGGAAGGTGACATGATGTTGTATCTGGAGGGCATCAGGCTTCAGAGCTTCACTGGGATTCAGGTAATCATAGGGCCCTAGGGAGAGGCAGAGCTTGTTAGGGTTTGGGCAGTTTTGCAAAGTCACAGATCAGGTTACAGGGCACCCACAAAACACTTGCCTCTCTGATGGGTGCTTTCGATGCAGAGAGGGATGTCTTGAATGACATTTCCTCTCAGAGACACAGAGAAGGGTGGTAGTGGGCAGACAGAAAAGTAGAGGTATCAGGACCACTAGGGGCCATTGCTGTTGTCTGGGTATGAAGTGACATGCTGGGACCTATGGAGGTGGAAGGGAACACGGACACACAGGGACACAGCATGGGATGGGTGTGGAGCAGGTGCGTTGAGAGGGCTCCTGCAGCCGCTTACATTGCCTAGACACTGCACCTTCCCAGTTAGCTCGCCACTAGAACATATACACTTATTCACGGAGCATGCTCGGCTTAGCTTATGCCTTCTTTTGAAGTCTACCTGGGATGCCTGGCATTTTCTTTGGAGATGAAATGAGATTTGGACAGTTGGCTTCTGTCATCTTTGCTCCACAACTAGATTTGACCCGTTTGCCTTGAAGCTGGGGCAGGTTGCAGTAAGACATGGCCAGTAGGATCTTATCTGAGGTCACGTAGTTCCATAGTTTATTTATTTAGGGCATGCCATGAAGACACTAGCTGTCCAGCAGTCTCCCTCCCTTATCAGAAGCATGGCTGTGAACCAGTGAGTCACCACAGTAGCCTCTTGGCTGGCCCGCAGAGACTGGACAGACAAGAGTCCCTGCCTTTCCCTAGTAGCTGTCTGTCTGCCTGCCCACCCCAACCTTAGTTGGCAACTGTGGAGTCTTAGGCAGATTTTAATGAGCTTGTTATTTCAGCTCTTGTCAGATCAGAAGGAGCAGCCACAGAAAGGCATTCTGATCAAAGCTGCTGGTCCTTGGGAAAACAGTATTGTTGAGATGGGAGGCATAAGAATTAGGACTGCAAGAACTCAAAGGTAGAGCTTGCTAGAACCTGCTGTATCGGGGGACAGCTTGGCATATAAATCTGGCGATAAGAACTGCAGGCCTGACAGTGGCCTCCCTTTCAGGACACGTGGCCTCAGTGGGCAGGAGGTACATGCTGTGTGTGTGTCCTAAGCTGCTTTGTGCAACTTAGCTTCTCATCGAGTGCTTGTTCACCGAGGACTTCCTGCAGTGAGCAGGCATAGCTATCCATGTTTCCGACTATTTAGGCTTTGAAAGAAGGTTCCACTTTTATTTCTTCTTATTTGCTTTTATGTGGGTTTGTGCATATATGTGTATTGCCCTTGGAGGGTAAAGAGGATATTGGATCCTCGGGAGTTGGAGTTACAGGCAGGCACTTGTAAGCCACTTAAAGTAGGTGTTGTGACCAAATTCATGTCCTAGAAGAGCAACAAATACTCTTAAATTTTCTGAACCATGTCTCCAGCCCAGGTTTTTTAATTTTTAAATTTTATTTTGTGACAGGGTCGTAACCATGTATCCCTGGCTGGGGTGGAACTGCTCTGTAGACCAGGCTGGTCTCTAGCTCAGAGATCTCCCAGCCTCTGCCTCCTGGATATTAGAATTAAAGGCATTCATCATTATGCCATATTTTGTTTTTGGTTTGTTTGGTTTCTTTTTTTTGTTTTGTTTTGTTTTGTGAGGCATGAGCTCATATAGCCCTGTCTGGCCTAGACCTCACAGAAGAACATGGCCTTGAGCTCTTGATCTCCCTGCCTCTACCACTCAAGGTTGGAATACATATGTGTTCCACTGCACTCTCCAACTTCTTAACCCCCACTACGTACACAGGACATGGAATGTCGGCCGGAAGTTGATGAAGATCCAGCAGATACTTGTTAAATGACTGAATGACTAAATCGGGCACAGATGGGGAGACTTGGTTCATTTGAAAGCATCAAGGATGGCTTCCACAGTAACTTATCTCCTATGGTAACCATTAGACAGCTCTTCACATAATAGCAACAAAATTGTGTTTGGGTAAATGGCCTTGGAAGTGCAGTCAGTTCCCTAGGTGCTGCTTTGCGGAATTCGTGATTTGAAAATATTGCAATAAACATATTCCCGTGCTTAGACTTGCCGTTTTTGATGCTACGTTAGTCTGTGGTTGGTGTACTACAGCCTGTCTTCTTACCCCAGACCCCACCATATGTCTCCCTGATTATCTACCCGTGCACCACCTATCTAGGTCCAGATGTGTGGCAGTTAGGCTCTGTGCTTTGGAGATGGAGCAACAGAGATGTGGTTATTCAGGTGCGCATGGCTAGACTCTGCTCCCAGGGAGTGAGTGCTCACTCGGAAGCAGTAAGACATTGTACCAGTAAAGAAGATAGTTACAAAGAGGGAGGCAGAAGTGTAAAGAAGTAAATGAGCTTTGATTGCACTACATAAAAGCTTATGCATCGTAGGACTGGCAAGATAGCTCAGTGATCAAGGCACTTGCCACGCATACCCGACCACCTGAGTTAGATCTTTGTAATTACACGTGAAGGTGGAAGGAGAGAATCCTCTCCATAGAATTGCCCTCTGGCTTCCACACATGCACCATGGCGAGTGTACACCCTCCCCTGCCACATGCACCAGGCCTATACAATAATAAAATGTTAAAACATGCAGATTATATATCATGGGCTGCTTTCTAAAAACAGGATATTTGCTGAAACAAAATAAGACATATTCAAATGGAAAACTGTGGAGGTTTTCTTTAAACTTCTTTTTAAAACTGACCTTTGGACAATTGTGTTTGTCAGACAACAAATACAATTTGGGAGGGAGGGAAAAAAAAAAGTCCTAATTTTGGCATTCTGTCTTCTTTCCCATAACAACCAACCCTCAGGATATGTTCCCTGTTGCTCTCTGGTGCAGCCAGCCCCAAGCAACATCTGCTATTGTGAAGCCAATGCTTCATTAAAGAGTTTCCTAGTGGGACAGAACTAGTTAAGAAAGGCTTTAGCAGCAGGACGTGGCAGAAGACCTGGGCTGGGAGGAAGCAAGAGGGGAGGAAGTGAGGGACTGTGTTCAGGAACCAGACTACCCACTGTGACCCTAAGCAGTTCATAGTTCCCCCAAACCACTATCTCCAAGCCAAACTTGCCCTGTCGGCTTCACACGGTGCCCTGAATAACGTGAGGCCACGGGAACCCAACCAAATCCAGTCTTGAATCCAGTCTGCACCCAAGCTGTGCCTCTCTACTTGATTTCAAGACTTACCCTCCAATCTGTGACTCCATCAATCCCAGATTATTAACTGATAATGCACAGTGAAAAGGGTCAGTGCACATCGCCACTACACTTTATTCCAAATACTATCCTTTGGGTAGAGGCAGGGAAGGGCCCTTTCCATGGGGAAGAGATCGATCCTTCAGCCGTGTCAGAGCCTCCCTTGGTGGACTCACGGCTGCCTCCTGAGCATCTGTAAACGCGTCATCAGCTGTGCCTTACTGTATGTATCTTTTGCTGGAACAATGAATCCACAGTGGCCCTGCCAGCTTCATAGAGGTGAAATGAAGAATAAGTTGGAGGGATCCTCAAAGCAGAAACTCAGAGGGATACTGGAAGATGGGGGGATGGAAGCCACCGTGCTAGAGCCTATTCTCAGCTCTCCTACCCTGCAAAGAGGCTCCAGATGACTCGGTTTACCTATACTGTCAGACAGCTCATCACACGGAGCAAGGTTTACCCTCCTTCCTCGTGATCCTATGGGTAGATGCATGTCTGTCTATACAAGATCATGTTGGGGTGCAGCTGTCCATGCCCCTGCCTCACTGTACATTTAGCCCTCTGTGTCTATTGTTGCTTTGGAGGTCCAGAAAGAGTCTTCAGTCTGTAGTCTAGTGGTATGTGCTGAAGCTTGAAGTCAGGGCCTTTTGATGTCCATGCCCTCTACAGTGAGGCTTCATCCCTACCCTTGTGTTTTTACTTTGTATATTTCCTGTAGAGAGGCTCAGGTAAAACCAAGGGGTAGTTTGATGAGTTACTGGAATGCAAACATCATGTCTCCTGAGATAGAAACCTGCATGTGCAGGTGTGTCCCTCCTCCCCACCATCTTCTGGGTTCTTCCTTCATGAGCAGCAGCTACTCGCACTTTAGTGTGGTCACTTCCTTATTCAAGTTTCCTTACCCAGATGTTTCCTAGACAGTCTGTCAGTGGTGTGTGTGTGTGTGCGCGCGCGCAGCACCAGCCTAGCTACCACAGTCCTAAGCAACCACAGTCTAATTTCTGTCTCTAGGGTTTGTCCATTCTAACATTTCTTATGATGGGCCATACAAGTATGGTGCTTTGGGACCAGTTTCCTTGCCTGAAGCTGAGAGTTTTCTTATTTTCTCTCTATGGCAACATACATCAGTATTCCAGTCCTTTTTATGGTGAAATAATAGTCCACCAAATGAGTATGCTGTATTTTGATCATCAACTGATAGCCGTTTGGTGTTTCTGCTTTTTAGGTATAATGCATAGAGCTGCCATGAACATCCATGTACAACATTTTCATGAGCATGAGTTTTCTTTCTCTTTCTTTCATTCAGTGATTCATTCATTCATTCATTCTTTCATTCATACATACATACCTCCAGATAGACTTCTAGGCCATGTGCTCATCTGTACTTAACCATTTTGGAAGCTGATATTCGGGAGCTGATAGAGTATTTTCCAGTGT
>NW_022196900.1:17868315-17877983 GCF_008632895.1 Mastomys coucha | reverse complement strand
AGCACTTGTTGTTAGGTCCTTTCCATCCCAGCCATCTGATTGGGCATGGAGTGGGGTCTGGTTGTGGTCATGGTTTACAGACCCCTTGGCTGCTGATGCTGGTCACATTTCCAGGTGCTTATTGAACCCTTGCAGATCTTCAGAGCACAATACGCTCCTTTCGCTGGTTCTTAATTAGATATTTGTCTTTTCATTATTGAATTATAATAGTTCTTTCATCTATTTTGGATAAAAGTCTCTCGTCAGACTGGGTCGACCCTTGACATCAACTCACTGGATCAAAACTACTGAAAAAAAAATTGTGTTAGTACTGAATGTGTATAGACTTGGTCATTCCCCAAACAGCACAGCGAAGCAAGAACAACTCTCTGCATAACAGCTGTTGTCTGGGTGGCATGAGTCCACCAGAGGATTTAAGTCACGTGAGAGGATGTGCATTAACGTATTTGCCATGCGTATGAGGGATTTGAGCATCTGTGCTTTTTGGTCTTCTTGACTGGTGCTGGAACATCCCTACCTCACCCCACCCCCACGCCCCCTGGGCCGGAGTGACAACTATACATATGATTTTCAAACTTCCCCCACACTGTGGGTTGCGTTTGCATTTTTTGACATCTTGGTGCCTTTGAAGCACAGAAGTTTCATTCTTGGATATACGGTTCACTGCTCCATTGGTTTACTTCGCTTATACTGCTGTCGTCGTCTTTCATCAAGCACCGCCTAACCCCAGCTCACGAAGCATCCTGCCTGTGCAGTGTTGGGAGTTTCACAGTTCCCTCTCTCGCACTGAGACCTGCCCCATCTTGAGTGGATTTGCCTGTTTGCTGCTACCTACTCTTCAGTACAGGGACAGGTCGTGTGATGCCTGCCCGTTCCTGTGATTGCCGGTGTTTGTTGTAAGGAGTGGGTTCTCTGGTCACATCTGAAGTTGCTCTTTACTGCTGCTGCTTTTTTTTTTTTTTTTTTTAATTTTTCAGTGTGAGATAAGAGTTGAAGTTCATGAATTGCTCTGGTGGTATTTATCCTAAAAGTTACCTTTGTCTATTAGAGCATTTTGGCACCTTTATCAAAAATAATATGCTGTTTTCTTTCCATACTTTCTCTTCTGTCCTATCCTAATGCCAGGCCTATGCAGTCTGGTTTACTCTATAACTAACTCTTAGGTTTGCACTAACTTACATTCTTTCATTACTTCTAAAAATTCTTGGTCTATTCTAAGTTCTATTTTATTTGTTTACATTTCAAATGTTGTCCCCTTTCCTGATTTCCCCCCCCCCCCCAGAAACTCCCTATCCCATCCCTGCTCCTCCTGTTTCTATGAGGGTGTGCCCCCATCTACCCACCCACTCCCATCTCCCTGCCCTCACATTCTCCTACACTGGGGCATCGAGCCTTCACAGGGCCAAGGGCCTCTTCTCCCATTGATGCCCAACAAGGCCATCCTTTACTACATATATGGCTGGAGCCATGGGTCCCTCCGTGTGTATTCCTTGGTTGGTGGTTTAGTCCCTGGGAGCTCTGGGTGGTGCTGTTTGCTTCGTTGTCAGTGTTTTCTTTGACACGGAGTTGAAATGTCTTTGCTATGGTGTCGATTTTATCAGAGACAAGTGCCTGTGTCTTGTTTCAGTCAGTACTAATTAGCCTCCTGGTCAGTCAGAGGTCTGAGTCGTCTTGTATCTTGCGATAGCTTCCTGTTTGAGATCTGTTTTCTGAAAAGGAGCTGGGGACAGCGCCTGTCAGCAGCCCGTTTTACACAGCAGACGGAGAAGCGAGAGCTGTGGCTTGTCCAAGGTTGTGCCTGTTTCTAAGGAGCAAGTATGGTTACTGCATCTTTCTGTAGTCTGCAGACCACACAGAAGCCTGGATTTGGGTTTGAGTCCTAGCTAGATGGCTGTGCTCTGGGGCGCATTGCTTTTTCCTGGGCTTTGGTTAGTTGCACTGTAAAATCAGAAGGCCGGATAAAACAAATTCATAAGAATTGGCAGGTTTGCTGAGGTGGCCTGCCTCGCCAGCCAGCCCAGAGGTGGCTTTTTACAGAGTGCCTGGCCTGGGCAGAACTTAACCATTGCATAAAGTCATTCATCCAAAAAGCTTCCTTCTTGTGACGAAAGAAGAGGTTTGACAGTGTTCAGCGGGGGCCTCTAACTTCATAGGATTACTTGGTATTTGAATATTTTTAATTTTGAATTCTTACTTCACTTCAATAAGACTAATTAAAAATGTACAACTTTGTATGCGTGCACGCGGTTTATGGAGAGAAATGGATCGATGAGAATACTTTGGTTTCTTACCCATTTACCCTCAGTTTTCATGTCCCCCTTTGCCTTCCAGAAACACGCCAAAGGCCAGGATTTGTTCGACCAGATTGTGTACCACTTGGACCTGGTGGAAACAGATTATTTTGGTCTGCAGTTCCTCGACTCCGCCCAGGTCACGGTATGTCTTGCAGTGATTCATTTAAAAAATGATTGGCTCTTCATGCTAATTATAGAGCCCTAAACATTGATTGAGAAAAGAGGAAAACTGAGATAGTCTCCCAGTAATGAGCTTGGCAGGTGGTGCTGGTGCCCGAATGAAATGCATGCAGGATGCCTGTCAGATCCTCTCCCCCTTCAGGTAGCCACTGACCAGGAGACTAGTGCACAGAATACCTTCTGGGAACACGGCTGCACACAGGGGAACATGATAGGAACATTGCTAATGTAGGGGGAGGAAGAAGAAAGCCCTTTATAGACAGCTTTCTGGTAGTAGGTCTAGGGGATCCATTACCTTCTTGCAGAACTGGGAGCAAGCAGGTGCTATGAGCACAGCTGAAGTGGAGGAGGACTTCAGGGGTCACAGCCGATCTTGGCCTTGGGGGGTGATAAGTCAGAACAGACTCACCTCATCTTTCTGGAGACAGATGCTAGAATGAATGACCCCCACACAGCTCAGTGCATTTATTTCCTTTTAAATAAGTGATTTATTTAAAAAACTATTTTATATTGTCATATGGGTGTTTGCCTGTGTATATGTGTATGTACCATGTGCATGCAGTGCCCAAGGCAACTTTGGATCCCCTGGGAATGGAGTTACATACGGTTGTGGTCAGCCGTGTGGTTGCTGGAATGAAACCCAGGTTCTCTGAAAGAGCAGTCAATTAACCACTGAGCAGTCTATCCAGCCCTAGCACTTCTGTTTCTTAGAGCAGGAGTGACTCCCTAGTCCTTCTTCCCAACAAGCTGTACCTTTGGGTTTTAAAGATAATGTATTTGGCACTCTAAATGTGTTTTCTAACCGGCTATTGTATACTGTGCTCTATTCTAAGCATTGGAGAGAAGGTGGTGAATGCAGTCGATGTAACTAACATGACAGGTGGTGGACAGTTAAGAATAATTAGGGATACAGGGAGATCACTCAGCAGTGCAAATATGACTACCAAGTTCCTGAGTTTGGATCCCCTCACCCACGTTAAACAGTGTGACAGCACGCACGTGTTTGTTACCCCAGTAGTGTTCCATCCTGGGGTAAGTGGGGACAATCCTATCCTAGGGCTTGCTAGTCATCTAGCTTTGCTAATCTGGGAGCTCCAGGCCCAGTAATAAAAGCCTGTCTCAAAAAATAATGTGGAGAATGGTTGAGGAGTAAACCCATCAGTCTACCCACCACATGCATACCTGCATGCACATGTGTGCATATGCATGGACACATACCTACCACACAGACTCATTAGAAGAAGTATGGGACAGGAGGGATAGGGTGCTGGGTAAGACCATGTTTTAGAAGCTGGGTATTCTGGAAACCTGTTTGAACTGGAGATCTGAGGCTCTTTATACATGAGAGCTATTTACTAGCTATTCCCTGGGGATAGCTATAAGATGTAGGGAATTGGGTTTGCTATCAGGGAGATGCTGAGCCCTGAGGTGATAGAATCTGGCTGTAGGTGCTCCTGCCCACATCTTCCTGAGGGGGACATGGCTTGGGTGGTCCCACCACTTCCCTCTGTACTCTTAGGACTTTTGTCTGCTCTAAGTTCCTTCCCTTGCAACAGTTCTTGCTTCCTTGACTGACCCTGGTTCCTTCTTTGTTTCTCAGCTTGAGATTTCCTTTACCTCAAGTGCCAGGGAGGCCTCCCATCTTCTCCTTCTCTGCCCCTTTAGCCCAGTCTACTTCTTTAAAGTTGAGCTCTGCCCTCTGCCCTCATCATCCATCGAAGCCATCTCTGTGTCTATTTTTTTTTTTCTTCACCTGGATGAACTTAGAACTTATGTTGCTGGCCCTGACCATATTCTGGGCATGATTTCCTCTCTTTTAAGCTTCATTTCAGCAAATCTTACAGATTCCCTTACTCCCATTATTTCGGACCCATCTCCCATCCCCCAGCCTCCTCTTTTTTCTTGCCTTTTTTTCCGACTTAGAGGAAGCAGGCTTTGGTCCTCACTCAGCCTTCGGTTCTCCTGCCACCACAACTGTTCTCTGGCCTCCTGTTGGCAACCAGGCTCATCTGTTTGCTCTGTAGCTTTCCCAGGCTGCCAAACGATGCTGGAGATGAGTGCCTATCTCATTTGTCTGTAGCAGAGATCACAGGTTCAGCCAACTCCAATCCTCCAAGCCGCGCCTTGGGAATGTGGGCTTCTCACTGATGCCTGGATGGCCCTTGGTTCATTTTCTGGTTCCTACCACAGACCTGTAGTCAAATCCACATGAATCCTGTCTAGCAGCTGTCTATCTACAGAGAAGACTGAAGCCATCTGCTCCAAACTCTGATGCTTCTTGCCCTGCACCTTCTAGCCCTCTTTCTACTTGTTTATCTTTACTCCATCCTTGTGGGTAGAGGAGTCAGCCTGCCTCTGCATCTGTTTTCTGTAGCACAGCCCATCATTCCTTTCTAGTTGTTTCTTGGAAACCACAGGCTTAGTTGGGGTTACTATTGCTGTGATGAAACACCAGACCAAAAGCAGCCTGGGGAAGAAAAGGTTTATTCCTGAGAACCACTGTTGTCTATGTTTGGGTTTTATTTCTGTGAAGAGAAACCATGACCAAGGCAACTCTCATAAAGGAAAACATTAATCATGGCTGGTTTAAAGGTTCAGAGGTTCAGTCTGTTATCATCAAGGCAGGAAGCATGGCAGTACAGTACATGCACAGTAAGTACAGGCATGGTGCTGGAGAAGGAGCTGAGAGTTCTACATCTTGAGCCAAAGGCAGTCAGAAGACTGTTTTCTAGATGGCTAGGAGGAGAGTCTCAAAGCCCACCACCACAGTGATACACTTCTCAAACAAGGCCACACCTCCTAATAGTGCCATTCCCTGGGCCAAGCATATTCAAACCACCACATTCCATTCCCTGGTCCCCATAGGCTTCTTCAAGTGCATGAGTCAATGGGGGCCATACCTAGCCATAGCATAATGCAAAATACATTTAGTCCAGCTTCAAAAGTCCCCATGGTCTATCACAGTTTCAACAATGTTAAAAGTCCAAAGTTCAAGGTCTCTTCTAGGATTCATCCAGTCACTTAACTGTAATTACCTGTAACTGTAATTACCTGTAAAATTAAAATAAAAAAGCAGATCACATACCTCTATCATCGTGCAGGATTCCAAAAGGACATAGTGAGGAACTCCTGGGCAAAAGCAAGACCAAAAGCCGGCTGGGCAAACTCCAAACTCTATATCTCCATGTCTCTTGTGAAAGCCTTCTTCAGATCTCCAACTCCTTTCTGCTTTGTTGACTGCAGTACAATTCTTTCTTTTTGGCTGGTTCTACTCCCTTTTAGCAGCCTTCTTTGGTGGGTATCCCATGGCTCTGGTATCTTGAACATCTTGGGGTCTCTAAGGCAACTTCAGCATTACAGCTTCTTGTTCAGAATGCCTGGGATCCACACATGATCTTATAGGCTCTTCCAAATGGCTTGGGTCACATCTTCAGCTCTGCCCTCAGTAGCACTCCAGGGTCTGGTTGACTCCACTCTTCTGCTGCTGCTGCTGTTTCTGGAGGTCATCCTGTGGTATTGGCATCTCTAATTCACTAGTCTTCCGCTGCAACTAGGCTTCACCAATAGCCTCTCATAGTGCTAAGCCTCAAATCCTTTGCATGACCCCTTCAATCCTGGGCCACCAATTGCAAAGTGAGGTGGTACTTTGCCTTCACCAGTGGCCTTTCTTGGCCTCTCACAATTCCAAGCCTCAGCTGCTCTCCATGACCCCTTCATACCTTCAAAGCCAGTACCACCTGGGTGACTCTTACACATTACCAAGTCCGGCTGCAGCACAAGGTATAACCTTGACTATCTGTTGAACACAGCTTCTTTGTGTTTATAGAAAACATTTCCCAGAAGATTTCACTTTAGTGATGCTAGTCTCTTCTTAATCACTGCTAATTTCTTAGTTCCAGCTAACTAGTATCAGTTGTCCCAGTAACCCCTTCTGCTCTTTACCTTAAAGCCAGAGCACATACCTGAAGCTGCCCAGTTCTGTTGCTTGTTGGGGTTGGAACATGGCCCACTTTTCTATTACATATTACATCATCACCAGCTTTCTGTTTTCCAGTGGTTTTCTTCACTGCCTAAGCCACATTCTTCACCAAAATATCACAAGAACAATCTCTAGGCCGAATACTAAAATTCTTTTCCGGAACCTCTGGAGCCAGGTTTCCACAGTTCAAATTATCCTCAGCACCAATGTCTTCCATATCCCTACTAGGATGGTCCAAAAGCCCCACGAAGTCCCATGGCTTCGAAAATCCAAAGACCCCAAATCTACATTCCTCTAGACAAAAACATGGTCAGGCCTATCCCAGCAATACCCCAGTCCCTGGTACCAACTTCTGTCTTAGTTTGGGTGTCATTGCTGTGAAGAGACACCATGACCAAGGCAACTCATATAAAGGAAAACATTTCATTGGGACTGGCATCAGGTTCAGAGGTTCAGTCTGTTATCAAGGCAGGAATTCTGGCAGCGCCCAGGCAGACATAGAGCTGAGAGTTCTACGTCTTGATCTGAAGACAGTCAGGAGAAGACTGTCTCTCAGGCAGCCAGGAGGAGGGGGTCTCAAAGCCCACTCCCACAGAGACACGCTTCCTCCAACAAGGCCACGTCTTCTAATTGTGCCGTTGCCTGAGCCAAGCATATTCAAACCAACACGTAAGAGTTACTATTGCTGTGATGAAACACCAGACCAAAAGCAACCTGGAGAGGAAAGGGTTTATTTTGCTTATACTCCCATATAACAATTCATTTTCTAAAGTGTTCAGTAACACACAGAAGGCAGGAACCTGGGAGATGGGAACTGATGCATAGGTCATGGGGGAGTGCTGCTTTCTGGCTTGCTCTCATGGCTTGCTTAGCCTGCTTCTTATAGAACCCAGTACCACCTGCCCAGGAGTAGTACCACTCACAGTGAGCTGGACCCTCCCTGATTGATCAATAATTAAGAAAATACTTTACAGCCAGATTTTATGGAGGCAAATTCTCGGGTTTTTGTTGTTGTTGTTGTTGTTTTGTTTGTTTGTTTTGGTTTTTCGAGACAGGGTTTCTCTGTATAGCCTGGGCAGTCCTGGAGCTCACTCTGTAGACCAGGCTGGCCTAGAACTCAGAAATCTGCCTGCCTCTGCCTCCCAAGTGCTGGGATTAAAGGCGAGGCAAATTCTCAATTGAGGCTCTCTCCTCTCTGATGACTCTTGCTTGTGTCAAGTGGACATAAACCTTACCAATACAACCTCATTTAGAGTTTCTCTGTGCTCAGCATCTTCTGACCACCCCAGCCTCTGACACTCTTGAACTCGTCGCTTCACCCAAGCTCATCCCTATCCAGCCTCAGGTGGATGGTGCTTTTCATTAGCCCTGGAGCCGGAATGGGTTCTTGACCCTGGTCCTGGTTCGGACCCATCTGGTGACCTTCAGATAGTCAGTCTCTTCCCTCTTGGCTTCAGTTTTGTCACCTGTAAAGTGACATTTGGGTCCCAAACCTAAGAACTCTGAGTCTTCATGGTCAGTGACTGCTGTGCAGGTGCATCTACTCCAGGATCTCCTTCAGGTAGGAAGCCATCATTTTTGTCTTTCGTACCAAGGGCTTGCTGGCCTGCCATCATGTCCTAGTCCTCAGGGGGCCCCTCAATAACCTTTTAGCTTCCTGGAAAGCTTTGGATGTGACTGTTATTGACAGACTTTGCCCTGAAGCCCTGCTGACTTGGCTGGGAGGCATTCCCATTATTGTGCCCTGTCACCATGTAGCAGGAGAGATGTTCACAGCAGGTCCTAGGTGTCCTGCGCGGAAGACATCTATAGGTGTCTTGGCTCTGCTTGTCCTGAAGACGTTTCAGCATCTTACTCTACATTCTTGAGAGACTTCCTTTAAGGCAAGTGTGGGATCCCCATCTGCCTTTCAAGTCCAAGGATATAAGAGATGTGCTGCTGCTTCCAGGGCCCTTTCTTTTACCCCCCATTTTTGCTTTTTCAGCTGATTCTGTCATAGACTGGTCCTGATGGGGCCAGCCGCCATCCTTGCCATTCTGTTGGGCCCATCCCCCCACTGACATGTCTCACTCCACTTAAATTTCTGGATGTCCCTCCACATCATCTTCACAGACACACTCATGGTTCTTCAAATACATCCTGAGCTCCCTGAATGTTCTTCCTTTATGTAAACTAAACATTGGAGCTTATTTGCCTTTGCTGAAGCCTTGGGTTTTGTATTTGTAGATATAAACAAATAGTGCTAGGGACATGGCCCAGCAGTTAAGAACACTTCCTGCTCTTTCAGAGGACCAGGGTTTGGTCCCAGCACCCACATAGGGGTGTTGCTCACTACTACTCGTAACTTCAGTTCTAGAAGATTTAGTGTCCTCTTCTGGTTTATGGTACACCATGGACACCTCATGTGATGCCTATAATACATTCAGGCACTCACCATACACATGAAAGAAATGCATCTTAAAAAGTTAAACAGGTCTTTCTGACTACATCCTAAGGCTTAAACTACCTCTTCTTTACTTGGGAGCAAGGCACATACCCACTAGCAACCATCATAGGAGAGGCACTTATATTTCTTTTCATCTGATGGAAAGCCTTTAGACCTTGGAAAATCATTTAGTAGCACAACTTAGGCTCCAACTGAAGTTTTCAGTTTCATGTGTATATGTTCCTGTCCTTGTACACTGAACTCTTGAGCTTCTTGTGTTCCTGTCTGGAAAGTGTGTGTGTGTGTGTGTGTGTGTGTGTGTGTGTGTGTGTGTGTGTTCGAAGAGGGAAGAGGGAGGGGGATAATAGCAGATACAGGGCAGAAGTCAGGAGTCATGGAGGAGAAAAGGGTTACTCTTCTGGAACTTGGTTATGGGTCTCTGGCTTAGTCTGTCTCATAATAGCAAAATACCGGATGCAGGGTACTTTATAAAGAAAGTGGGTATATTTACCTCATAGTATTAGACACTGAAAGTTCAACATGGGGTAGACAGAGTCCAATATGGATGGCTTCTGAGAGGGGTCATAATACATTGGAAAAACAGAAATTGGAAGTGGTTGGGTACAGAAGAGGCCATGTGTAAGGGGTGGTCTTACTTTAACCACACAGTTGATTCAGTCCCCAGAACTTAACCTGGTCCAAGTGGGACTTTGTAATCTAACTTACTTCTTTCTTTCTTTCTTTCTTTCTTTCTTTCTTTCTTTCTTTCTTTCTTTCTTTCTTTCTTTCT